>NC_088780.1:48380198-48686365 GCF_958450345.1 Calliphora vicina
CAAACTTTTTGATAAATACAAAACTAATACAAACGCCTTGGTTGAAAATAAAAAAACACTTATTATAAAATTGTAAATTTCACTCTATTTTATGGTAGCAATTTTATAAATGCAACTCTAATTATCCAAAAAATGTAGTAGATTTCATAGTTTAATTTACATATGGTATATATATGACTGTCTCTTTCACTCGTTTAGAAAATATAACCGCCAAACTCGTCATAAAAAAAATAATTAAAAAATACGAAAAGAAAATCCAAACGAAAAAAGAATCTTTTAAATTTAAAAAAAAAATATTATTCTTATTTTAAAATGTCTTCTAAACAGATAAAATTGCCCAGTAAAAGCTCGGCTTCCAAACAAAAACAGCCAACGATGCCAGTAATATCGACCGTATCGTCATTGGCCAGCGGAGAGACCGAAACAATGATTGGTAATGTTACCGTTAGACGAACTCGAGTACGCGGGCGCAAAGCAGAATCTCCCACTCCTCCAGCGCCATCTGTACCAGCCGTTACAAATAATAGCCAACAATTGATAAGAGGTAGACCACGTAAGAGCGCGATTATTGAGCGTTCCCTAACGCCCTCACCACCCAGAACTAATAACAAACGTGGTGGCGCTGGTAATAGTAATAATGTGGTGGAAAAGATTGTCGAGAAGGTATCAGTGCAAACGGAGACCAAAATTGTGGCCGTACCACCGTATCCGCCTGCTGTTAGAAATGTACAGACCAGTTGTAAACCGCGCACAACTACAGTTGGTATACAATCGGAACCAGAAACTGCTACAGTGGGTACTCAAACGGACAAGGATTACTCAAACAAGGTATTGATACCCGTGCCAGTGCCCATTTATCTGCCACAGCCGATGTACATGTACTCTGCACCCTTCCCAGTGCCAGTTCCTATTCCACTTCCCATTCCCGTTCCTATCTTTATACCTACAACTCGTAACTCGGCACAGGGTATTATGAAAGAAATTAAAAAGATCCAAGACAAAATGCCAGCCGATCCATTTGAGGCTGAACTTTTGATGATGGCCGAAATGGTAGCTGAAGAGAAACGGGAATCTGACTCCGATTCGGAGGATGAAGTGAAACCTGATCCTGCTGTTGTATCGTTGCAATACAATAATAGTGTACAACAGGTTGATGTAACCAACAACTCGTATGGCGAAGATGTCTTGCAAATGGCACTTAAAATGGCCACAGGGGATTATGATCAGCCAACAAGTACGATTGATCTGGAATCGGCTGTAACGGCTAATACAATAACAAATCCTCCGCCTGGCATGGTGCAACACGACGATTCCATGAGTCACATGAGCGGTCATCATATGCAGCAGCAACATCACATGATGGATGCTCAAAGGTATGTTTCAAGTAGTTAAATACTGATTTGTTAACAAAAAATTTATTTATATTCATGTTTCTTTATTGCAGAGGCGCTCGTGGCCGCAAACGCGGAGCCGCTGTTGTTTCTTTAGTCTCACCGCGCAACAATCGCTCACCCGTTAAACGCCAACGCATTGAAGAAATGGAACCAACACCACAGGCACAACCACAACCTATGCAACCGGTTGAGAAACCTGACGCCAACATGTGTTTAAAATACACCTTTGGTGTTAATGCCTGGAAACAATGGGTAATGACTAAAAATGCCGACATTGAAAAGAGTTCGATGAGAAGACGTCCATTCAAAACCGAACTACTGCAAATGACTGCAGACGAACTAAATTATTCATTGTGTCTATTCGTCAAGGAAGTAAGAAAACCCAATGGCACCGAATATGCTCCCGATACCATTTACTACTTAGTATTGGGTAAGTTTGTTTCTTAGGAATCTAACAGTCAGTAATTAATTTGAATTTAAAATTTTTTATAGGCATTCAACAATATCTTTATGAAAACGGACGTATTGACAACATATTTACGGACACTTATTACGAACGTTTTACGGACTGTCTAGATGAGGTAGCCCGCAAATTTTCAGTACTCTATAATGATTCGCGTAAGTTTTATAATATTTAATAAAAATCTTACCTAATAAATGTTATAATTATTTCTAGAATATATTGTTACCCGTGTGGAAGAAGAACATTTGTGGGAATGCAAACAATTGGGAGCCCATTCACCGCACGTTTTATTAAGCACTCTTATGTTCTTTAATACAAAACATTTCAATTTAACTGTTAGTATTTCGTTTGTAATTAAAAAAAAAAACTTGAAATTTATGTTTACAATTAATATGATTTTTCAGACCGTCGAAGAGCACATGCAATTATCATTTTCACATATTATGAAACATTGGAAGCGTACTGGTCAAACAGCCAAAACACCTGGTTCACGTAATGTCTTATTACGCTTTTATCCACCACAAGCTGGACTTGGTAAGTTGTACACTTTTTTTTTTAATGGAATATTTTATGTATAAGTTTGTCATTCCATTTGTAATTTCTATATTTTTCATTTGCGACCCCATAAACATGTCCATGTCCGTCTGTCTATTGAAATCAACTTTCCAAAGCCCACAAATAACTTACATACAAGATTGATACTTTAAATTTGAGTAAATTTGTCCACAAATGACTGAGATATAAGCAAAAAAAAAAAGCCACGACTGTGTCTCGATTTTGTACCTATTTTTATAACCTTCAACATGAGTGGTAAGGGTATAAATAGGTTTGTCACTCCGCTTTTAATGTCCACATTTTTCATTTGCCACCCCAAAAAGTATATATAATACAGGCCTGTTACATATTTCGATCGGAATGGTTTTAATTCCGATCGTTTTTGTTTTAGCTTCTTCAGATTCCGATTGATTTTGTCAATTCCCAAAATAGTTTATAATTCTGAAGAGTGAGACTCGGGTAGTTCCGAAGCGTAGATCCAATTGTCGTGGTAACGCTTGTACGATCGCAGTATCGCGTTCTTGTAAGATTTTGTCTATCTATAAAAACAAACGTAATTTGGCAACAAATAGTCATGTGTTATCTGTGGCTTCGACAAGTTGATTTCAGCCTAGAGATGAATATCACTAAAACGAATTTCCTATGATGGAAGGTGGGTACTCCATAACTCAATTCAATATCAATGTTTCAATATCTTACGAATCGAATTATATAGGAACATCTCACATTATATATATTTTATACGGTCGCAAATTAATGTAGTGGAAATTACAACCGAAATTACAATAATTATCACTTAATAACTCTTGTTTATTACAGATGCCAATCCCCGCAAAAAGAAAGTTTATGAACAGCAAGAAAACGAAGAAAATCCCTTACGTTGTCCAGTTCGTTTATATGAATTCTATTTGTCCAAATGGTAAATGAGAAACATATTATTAAAATCTATTTATGTGATTTTAAAATAATGTCTCTACTTCTTTTTTTTTCAAGTCCGGAAAGTGTTAAAACTCGTAATGATGTCTTCTATTTGCAACCAGAACGTTCTTGTGTACCCGATTCACCAGTATGGTACTCCACACAGGCTCTCAGTCAAGAGGCATTACAGAAAATGTTGCATCGTGTAAAAATGGTTAAGGAAATTAATATAGCGCTATTGACAAGTTAATCATCTCAATTTTAAAAGATGATTTAGCAACGAACAGCACATTTACATAAAAATCACTATGATTTTAATTGCTGCTTAAAGCGTGCAATTTAATAGAAATACTAATTCACATTATTTTTCTTTTTTTTTTTTGCAAATTTTTTCAATAATTTTAAATGGAAGAATATAAGAAATACAAAATTAATATTTTTCATTTAAAAAATATCAATATAAAAAAAACAGAAACACTTAAAACAGCAAGTTATTGGATAATATTAAAGGAGTGAGTGGTACAGCGTTAATTTCGTTCGTTTTGTATTTGTACAATTAATGTATTTTTTGAATTGAAATAAAAACACACATATAAAATCACAAAACAATATAAACGTACATACACTTTATATACACACACAACAAAAAATAAACATATATATTTAATAATAATAATAATAAAACAAACACAAATTTGATATTTGTAATGTTAATAATAATAATATAATAATAATCTTAATAAAATATATGGAATTAAAAACTTTTAACAAGTAATAAAATTTGGGGTTTTAAAAAAAGAACGAAAAAAATTAAACTTAACAGGACATGTGTACACAACAAATATAAATACATACATATAGTATATTTTTATTATATATACAAACAGGCATATAAATATAAAATTTTTTAATCTATTTTTTTTTAAATTTAGTTTTTTTTTTATTTGTGCAAAGCACATTTTTATTATTGCAGTTTTTTTTAACAACATTCATACTTTTTTATGACGCCAGACAACCTTGTAATTTTGTTGATCTAAAACTTATACATATTTTCAAGTCATATTTCTTTTTTAATTTAATCAAATTACCCCACTTGAAAAAAGATCTAGCTATTAAGATATAGTTATTTAAGTACCAGAAAAAAATAAATATATATTACATTAAGTTGTTCTTCTCTTTTAATCATATAATTAAATTCTGTAAATGTAAAAAAAAAATCTAACCTTTAAATAATTTCATTCAGTCAACAATTATTTTCAAAAGGTTCATTAGTTTATTCGAAATTTAGCTGAATATAAGTGAATAATTATATATAAATACATATGTATGTATAATTAATGAATTTGAAGAAATGACATCCAGCTTTTGGTTTGAAGAATGAAATAAACTCCTTTTTGTAAGTAAATAGTTGTTTTTTTTATAAAGGAGGACAAGCTCAAGGACTTTGAGTTAGTCCTGTTTTAAAATGCATCACATAATCATTTGATTAGAAAAACAAGCATCACAAAAAAACCCCAATGAATGAGTAAGTATTAAATTAAAAATATTTTTTTTGTCCAATAAATACGCACCAGCTATTTTACCTTAAAATTGCTAAATAATAACATTACAAAATTGCAATTCGAATAGGTTTTCAGTTAAAACTAGGGATGTCAAACGGTACTGGGTATTACAAATCCCGGGATTCGGGATTTTAGAAATGTAAATCCCTGGGTTTTAGTTAAACCTCAAAAACATCAAATTCAACAATAAAAACTTAATTTCGTTAATATATTTAAGTACAAATATAACAAAGCAAAAACTAATGCATTGAATTAAAATAAATTTGACACAAAAAACATTTCATATTTATACCCGTATTCTGAATTTTATAACATGCAAAAATTGGTAAAGCAGTATAGTATAAAGCATAATAGTTATTTAAAATTTTTTGTCAAACATTTTTATTTCCTCCCTATATTAATACTTATAATAAATGAAATGTGTGGTTTTATTTTATAACAAAAAAATTTCGTCTGTCTGTATGTTTAAAACACAACTGGCTAAAATTATCCATAAATACTCTCAGTTGATAAGATTTGTTTTGTATTGAAAATGGTCCATGATGTCCCCTAGCTCCATGCAATTGTCCCTCGGAATCTGTTTAAGCAGTCATAAATATCTTGCATATGAGGCAATCCTTATAAAATTTTGCACAAAATAAGTTCTAAGTACTCTGAAATCATACTGTAAAGTATTGCGGAAATCGGGCTACCTTTGTCCCTAGTCCCCTTCAGAAAATAACTTGAACATAAATTTCGATATAAATCATTCATACCCTGGATTCTTTTTCACAAATCCCGATCCCGAAAAATCCCGGGATTGGGATTGGCATCCCTAGTTAAAACCCAATTTAGTATGCAGTATTATTTCAGTTTATTTAATTTTAGTAGAAAAAATAGATTGCAAATAATAATGTAAATCAGCTTTGCCGCTTTGGACCAAAATTGGTAGTTTCAAGTTAACAAATTGACTTTTGGTAGTTTTTTTTTAACAAAATAATTAAAATAATAACGAAAAAACTACTTAGTTAAGCCAAAATAATAAAACTACATATTTGCAAAATATGAAGATAGCATTTTCTTAAATATTTAGTTTAGTCAGGTAAATGTGTATTTATTTAGTAACTTTTATTTTCTAATAATATGTGTTAAACTCTGCTTCAATATTTCAGTTTCAAAAAAACTATTAAATTAGTATACCCTTCACCATGAGTGGCAGTGGTGGTATATATCGTCGTCGAAAACCCATAAAATAGACGATATAGTCATGTCCGTATTCCCCAAATAACTTAAATAAAAGATTCATACATCAATATATCGAAAAAAATCTGCACACAAATGGCTGATCAATGAAAAACCTAGTCTATTCCCTGAACTTTGGCTTTTACTGTCAGTAGAAGCAGAGTATAGTTATAGAAAGAGATGAAGAATGTGTAGACAACAGACAACATAGAACAAATTATTGAAACTCCAGCACTATTGTGTGACATGGCTATAGAGAATTAAAGTCGCGTCGGACATATGCGTCCGACGTGGCATAAACCGCATAGTGCACTGTCACACATATCGTTCATTTGCCGCAACAACGTCATAACTCAAAATCCTTGTTTTTTGTAATGAGTAACACAAAATGTGCGTCGTTCTATAGTCTTTCATATACATAGTTTTATCAGTTTTCAAAAAAGTCAATTATTTTTTGTGTGAGAGAGTTTTTTGTTGTAAACAGCAAAATTAAAATTCAGATACAGATTAGAAAGATATTAACATCTACTATTTAAATCAGGTTTTATTTCTGAAATCGCTTGATTGTTGAAAATTGACAAAAAAAAACGGGTCATTATCAGTGGCACCCATGTATTTACTACTTCTTTTGCATGTTTTTTTTTAGCTGGGAAGTAATATAGTTTTCAATCAAGTTTCCATTGTATTGTTGTTACTCAATATATAAATTCTGCCTTTTCCATACATTTTTGATTCTATTTTCCGCAATACAATTAATTATCATACAAACCTACCACAAAAATGTTTTTTGCATTGTTATAATAAAATAAAACAAATTTGATTCATCTCAATGTAGATTTCCTTTTTTTATTTAAATAATATATTATTAACCTATAGCATTAAACCAGTGAAAAACAAAAGTGTATAGTATAAACAATTTAATATGGATTTGAAAAAATGTTATACAAAATGTAAATTGTACGTATATCATGTATGTATGTGTGAAGAAAAATAAATTTTAAAAAAGATTATTTGCAAAAGTGGCTGCGTACAGAGAGGTTGTTTTGTTTGTCTTTTTAATGAGTTCTTTTTTTTAAATAGGAGACATATTTTACAGCTAAACGTTTTATTTTTTTTATTTTTGTTTTGTTTTAACCATATCAACAAATAAATTTTATTTTAAGTTATGAGCACAAGAGCAAATTAAGTAATTTATTGTGTTAAGAAAGAAAAAATAATATTAAAGGTAAACTACCATTCAGCATCCCCATTAGATTTCTGAAAAACATAATCCTTCCCACCAATATTCATTATACCATCTTTTAAATAAAATTTCCACTTGTTACGTGATCGTGTAATCTGAAAATGTTTTACGACTTTTAGTAAAAACAATGGAAATAAAAATTGGAAAGTATAAACAAACCTTATCGTACTGACACACTATAACATTGTCAGTATCAAATAGATCGGTAGCATCTTCATCGGTTACATCATCTTCACTATTTAGCGGTTCTTCTTCAGCACCACCCTCATTTTCAATATCGGATTCATCATCCTTATCCAAGTCATCATTGTCATCGTCATCCATATTACCATCACTCTCCTCGCTTTCATCCTCGTCGGACGTATCGAGAGCACCATCCATTTGTTTGGATGTGTTGAAGTTTTCTACAAGAGTTGCGTTTTTTAATTGCATCCTTTTTTGAGATTATGGTTAAAATAATAGTAACTTACTTTGCATGTTGGCGTTAACTAGTGCTGCGTTGACGTGTTGTTGTAGCACGGACGATGCCAATGTTGTAGGCAGTGACATTATAGACGATATTAAATGAGCTGTTAAGATCTGTGTCAGCTGGTTTTCTTGCAAGGCAGAGGCAGGCACATGTATGGTCAGTACACGAGATTCAGAATTCATGGTACCAGGTTGAGCAGGCAGTGTTATCTGAAATAAAACAAATTGCCATTATTTAATGGTGGATGTTCAATGTGCGCAAACAGTCAACAGTTTGACAAAACCACACCACTCGTCAGATGTAGTGTTATTTGCATCGTAATGTTGCTAATCCCAGTACATAATAAAAAGTATTGAAAAATATGTTATTAAATCATAAGTGTTTCAAATTCCGGTGAAAAAGCTATGAATTTAACATTAGCCTGTCTCATTGGAAGGATGTTCATTGTTTACAAATTTGTACTTCATATAATTCATGTTTCTGTTACTGTATAATATCGATATTTAGATGTTATTTTTAAGTAGAAAAAGTATTCAGGATATGCGGCCAAGGAAAGAAGAAGTTATTAGATGTAAAAAATATGCAAATGATTCTATGTATGATTTCTTTAATAACATTTTTATTTTTTTATTAATAAATTAATATTTTTTCTTATTTTGAACGCTAAAATACTGAAAAATTTAATCAGATCAGTTATTTAAATCTTTTCAACAAAAGCTGCTTTGGATGTAATTAAGACGTCGTTTGAAAAGATTTTAGATACAGAATGTTGCCGTGAGATATCTCAATAGGTAATTAAATCTAGATCCAGATAACTAACAAATGTTAGCTAGTATGTAGTTGCCCCGGAATCTGTTTCTCTTGACAGTTAGGGCCGGGCGATCGCAGAGAAGGTGGAAGACCGTTTGTTTAATCTTTTTCCCTGTCACAGCAACTCCAACCAATATTTTTATTAAAATTTTTAAATAAATTTGAAAAACTCGTTGCAACATTTTTTAAATTTAATTATAAACTTAGAACTTATTGGTTAAAAAAATAAATATTTTCAACCATTGCACGTTTATATTAAGGTGCACGTTTATATTATTCATTTCAAAAAAATGGAAAATTACACTCTGATTTTTTTTACATAACAAAAACTTGAACAAAATTCCACAAACAAACTTTTTTTGGATTTTTTTCTTGTTTTTGTTTTTTAAAAGTGTAAAAAAATCAGAGTGTAATTTTCCATTTTTTTGAAATGAATAACCTCATTAATTTAAAAATTATTATTGGTAATTTGTGTATCAACAACTTACATATACACATCTGCTCAAAATAATAGATACACCAAAATTTATTTTTTAAAAACGAAAAAAAAATAATGGTATATTGTAAAATTATAAAAAAAATTCAGTCGATTTTTATTTATAGTTAAAAGGAGAGTAAAAAACAAAAACAAAATATTTCATAATTAATAATAAATATTATAAAGTAAATTAAATTTCTTAAATTTCGAAAAATTTGGTGCTCATAATAATAGATACATTTTTAAAAATTCTTATTAAACAAAAGCTAATAAATTTTATCTTAAAAAAATTAGTTTATTATTAAAGTAAAGCTAGTATCCAGTATATCCACCTTTGTTTTGTAAAACTTTCTCCACTCTTCTGGGCATACTGGATATCAAGTTCTGACACTTCTCCAATGGAATCTCGTACCATATTTTTGGCGTTTTCTCCCATAAATCGTCTTTATTTTTGAAAACTTCCTTCGAAAGCCTTATCTTTAATTCACTCCACAAGTTTTCTATTGGGTTTAAATCAGGGGATTGGCTGGGCCAGCTTAAAACAGGTACGTTATTCTCCAAGAACCAGTTTTTAACTAATCTTGAACTATGTTTTGGGTCGTTGTCCTGCTGGAATGTCCATATTAATGGCATATTTTCCGATGCATATGGAAGCATTAAGTTTTCCAATATGTCTCTATACCCACTAGCATTCATGGTATCTTCTATTCGGAATATCGGACCAATACCATTCCATGAAAAGCAACCCCAAACCATTGTTTCCCCCGCCATGTTTTACCGTCTTTTTTGTAAATTTAACGTGGAATTCTTTTCCTTTTGGTCGGCGTACATTTCTTTGGCAGTCGTTTCCAAACAAATTTATTTTTGTTTCGTCGCTCCATAAAATATTTCTCCATTTTTTTTCGCCTTCACACCCGGACCATTGTAAGTGCTCTTTAGCAAATTCTAATCTTGTCTTGATATTTTTTTGGCGCATTAGTGGCACTTTTCTGGCAATTCTTCCCGGCAATTTAGCTTGTAAAAGACGACGACGAACTGTTTGTGGACTGATTTCGTTACATAGCTCCGCAGAAATAGCTTTCGATGATATGAAAGGGTCTTTTTTAACCATAAGGACGATCCGCCTATCTGTTTCTGGACTGGTTTTCTTTGGTCTACCGCGAGTTTCTCTTTTTTGTTATTTAGATAAAGCATTTTGGACAAAATGTAAAGATCTTCCTATGCTCTTTGCTATTTCCCGTAATGATTTTCCTTGATTTCTCATCGTTTGAACAATTTTTTTCTCATCTTCGGTACAATGATGATTTCGTCCCATTTTCTTCAAAAGAGTCCTATTTTTTATAAAATTGTTGCTAAAATTTAAATTATACTGTTTCACGTAAATAGGAACAAAAAATTGCACAAAAAAAAAATTGTATATAAACAAATTACAAATTACTGATGTGTATCTATTTTTATGAGCAAATAATTTTTTGTAATTCAAATAAATTCGTTTTTAAAAATCAACATGAAAGCAAATAGTTGCCAGATTTTTGACTGACATGACATTGCCAGATAGAAATTTTAATAATATGATGTATTCTTAACGCTTGCGAGGAAATTTTCAATGTTACCGCCATTTAAATTTTTTCCAATTAGGTGTATCTATTATTTTGAGCAGATGTGTATATTACAATTTTTTTTTAAAAAATCTTTGAGCAAAACTTAAAAAAATTAAGCTAAATTTTTCATACGCATTCAAAGTTTTGAATTTGATTATGTTTCACGACTAGACGGAAAATGTTTTAACGTATTAGTTTGGAGTTTATTAGAATATAAAAATAAATTTTGGACAACTATAATGAAAGAGATTTGTGAAAACATATGCTAGGAAATTATAGTTGGAGTAGTGAAAATATTTACAAAAACAAAAATAACACTTTTCTTAATAAATATTTCAAAAGTTTGACGTCCTGAATTTTTTTTTAATATTTTTCCCAATTTTGTGTAATTTTTATTGTTTCTTACATATTTTTTGTAACTTTACATATTGGTATTAAATTTATTAGAAACCAAAGGTACAAGTTTTAAAAAAAAGTATTGGTATACATTAGGGTGGTCTTAATAAACGAAAGTTGGATTTTAGCCATTCTCACACCCCAGTTTGGTGAACATTAGTAAAAAAAATCATCCTGAAAAAATTTTAGGTAAATCGGTTGGGGAATTTGTTTAAAATTCATAACAGTAAGGAAATAGAGCTCATTCGCCAAATAATTGTTTTTTCTCGAAAATTTCAAAATTAAAATCACAGGTACGGAAAAACTATCAGAGATATTTTCATAATTTTTTCACATTTTTATTCCTTATTATATTCTTAATAAATCCCAATGAGATGATCAAAAAATTCTGAAATTTGTTTAACAAAATTTTTAAAAATTTGAAAATGGAGTTTTGAAACTGCCGTTAAAAAAATTTTATTTTTTTGTTCATACTTAAGAATAGGTTAACGGTATCCTAAGAAGACAAAAACTCATATACAAGTAAATATGGACATATTTGAAGTAAAAATGAGCTTTTATTTTAATATTTATCAAAATATGTTAATTTTGTTCCTACCTTTCTTGTTCTAGTTGCCTGAGACACGTTAATGGCCTGGCGAATTTTTAATAACTTTAACATTTTTTGACCAATTTCTGTTTTTTATGTCTCATTAGAACGACAGTTTTCTTTTTTAATGGCAAAATTTTTACAAAAACTGAAAAAAATGCATTTTTTCCCCTTGTAAATGCATCTCAAAACTTCAGAGGGCTTGCGGCACGGCACGTCTTAACCCCAACCGATTTACCTAAAATTTTTTCAGGATGATTTTTTTACTAATGTTCACCAAACTGGGGGTGAGAATGGCTAAAATCCAACTATCGGCCACCCTAGTATACATATATAGAAGATTTGTCACATTTTCTACTTAAAATCTTTTTCATTATCAATTCGCCCAATGTCTACTTAAGCTACTTACTCTTCCATATGACCACAGATATGTTTCACATCATGAACAAAAACATTGTAAACCAGTGTAATTAGTATGTTTAATTAAATAGTGTGAATAATGCCTCTTCAATTTCTATTGCCACTCATAACAGTTAATTTTATAATTTTTGAGAACTCCATTTTCAAGGATAAACAATAATGTGGATTTTGCGCGATTATTACAAACACCAAGTTAATTCTTAATGGTATGTATAAAATATTACTCATCGTTTGACTTACATTGACGGGCATAATACGATTTGGATCTAAAGCGGCAACAATGGGTATGGTAGAAGATTGTTGCTGATTGTTGCTGCTGCCAGCTGTAGGTTGCTGTTGATTCGTCCCACCAACTTGTTGCTGCTGCTGCTGTTGTTGTTGTTGCTTTTGTTGTTGTAATATCATAGCCGAACTAGATGAGGTAGGATGTAATGGTGGTGGTTGACTTTGAGTCGTTTGAATTTGTTGCTGCTGTTGTGAGGGTTCTTGCTTGATGTTACCATTCATTATTGTGTTTGTAACATTAGATGAAGTGCCAGCTGTTGTTGTTGGGCCATTGGTTGCTTGTTGTAAATTTGCTATATTTGGTTTAACATCAGCTGTTGTGGATGATGAGGAATTTGCACCAACGCCAGTTGTTGACGAATTTTGAGCTGCACCATTGTTATTGCTTTGTTGCTGCTGCTGTTGTTGCTGCTGTGAAGCTGCAGCAGCAGCTGCCGCTGCCTTTTTTGCCTTAGCTGCTTGGGCCTTTTAAAGTAGAGGAATTAACAAGAAGAATAAAGAGTAAATTAATATTATAAATTAAGTTGTAATTAAATAAATTACCTTGGTAGGCTATATTTGTAGTTTTAAATTTGTTGTGGTTGCAAAATATATGTATGTATACAGAAAATAGTTTTTAAAAATAAAAATTGCATTATTTTACAATGAATCATTCGTTCATCGTCATCATTGTGCGCGTATGTTGTTGATGTTTTGTTGATATGTTGGTTTGTTAATAGAATAAAAAGCAGCAGGCAGCACATAATGAATGCGGCAAAAAAATGAATATGAGAAAGACGAAACACAATTGTTTATTTAGTCAATTTGTTTATATTACTCTAATAGATTTATGTTTTCTTTTTTTATTATTATTATTTTCTACATTATTGGTACTAACTTTAATTACCTTAGGATTGTTGGACACAATTAGTGGTGGTTGTGTTTCTGGTGGATCTGGATTTATTTCTACAGCTTTGCTGGCCATTAATTTTGACCGCCATATCTGTTTCATTTCCTGTAGAACTTGCTCGTCAACACCCTCATCAAGGAAGGCATCACGAACATTCGCTATCACATCCTCAATTACAGCATGATAAACTTTTAGCTAAACAAAAATATCAAAAAAACACACAAACGATAATGAGAATTTTAAATATTTTAAATTCCATTATTTACAATATGTTCTAAGTGGAATTTTATACTATACAGTTATTTAAATATATTGTATATTTATCCATATCTTTTAAGTTAAGAAATTTGATTGAACAATTTATTTTAGAAAGATCCATCCAAATTAGTATTATGTAATGTAAATTTAATGAACTTTAATAAAACTTATAAAGTCATTTTGCATTAGCCATTCCGTTTGTAATTTCTACATATGTAGTATATCGTTTGCGACCTCATAATGTATATATATTCTGGATCTTTATATATCGTCCCCTTAATAAAACAATAGTGTATAATTTTTTTGCAATTTCGAAATAATTGAGTTTAAAATTTTTGTGTTAGTAGACATCTGGAACAAAAGTAATATTTCAATTGATCTTTTGACCCACTTTGTGGAAGTAGAATTTCACCAAATTTTGACCACATATAGAATCAGTTATGTAGATTCGTATTATACAATATATGCTTATACACTATTGTTTTATTGAGGAGGATATAGCGTAGTCGGTATAAATATATCTTTCTATATGCTAAAATCAACATTCCGAATCCCCCAAATAAATCATTTACATGATTGATATATGTATGCATGAATATATACGCTATAGTCTTGGTTCGGCCCACAAGTGGCAGAGATATAAGCAAAAAACCACGACTACCTCCATTTTTTACACATTTTTGATCTACATACATATATCTAAGTTATTAACATAGACAATATGGATATTTAATGATAGATATTTCAAAGACCTTTCCATCGACGTGTCGTATATAATGCCACTGAAATTATGATCGGGAAAAAATCGGGAAAAATATTTTTAAATTTGGTTAAGGGTATATAAGATTAAATTCATTTAGAGACGACCCGTTTAAGTATATCATTTATTAAATGTTAAAGATTACATTATTTTATTTTGCTGTAAATATTAACAAAATATAGTAGGCATTTGTTTACAACTTAATGAAGCCACTTATAATATTATTAATACATACTTTACTTTTTAAAATTGTATAGATTTTACTAGCTGAACCCGGTCCGCGTTGCTGGCCCTTACAATAATTCTGTTTTATATTGCATCTCGATTTGAATATACAGTGTCGGACAAAAAAAGCACGGACTCCCCCGAACTGACATCGCACCCGAAACACTGAGGTGGTCATTTGACAAAGTTGTAGCATGATATGCCCTTAAAAAAAAGAAACGGATGTATTTAAGGCAAATGGGATATTATATTTTTGAATTCGTCTTAAGGACAGGGGATATACGTTTCTTTTTTTTCTATTTACTCGGGAGCAAACCACATACAAAACATGAATTTTCCAAATGTAAGCCAGCAATAGTCAACGATTGGCCTTATGCTTTGTCGTTGGAAATCTTTGGTATGCGTAAAATCATTACGTCTTCGCATTTCAATCTGCCACCGATGATTGTTGCCTCAATTAAATTTGGTGAACATTTTTTGATGGTCAATCGTGTTCCGTTGCATAATTTTGGCGCGTTTATGTTACGGAGAAACATTATCTGTGACCAACCTTCAATGTTTCAGTAGCATAATTGAGGCTTGTTCTTCGTTCATTACTGTGTCAATTGATTTGTATTTCATTGTTTCGCCAGTCAGTTTCAATTAATTCGCTCATTGAGCTTGTTGACATCATACTTTTTTGGTACCAAAATTGCACGTTCCCACAGCCAATCCGGCAGAAGTTCGGCGGGAACGAAATCTGATTTGTCGACGTTGTTTATTTGTTTATCATCGGTTGATAATATAAAATCACTTTTATAGTACAATGTTAACAGCGGCCTACTTGTTTTATCGAACGATATTAAAATTTGGTATGTATGTACTGGACATGTTATACCAAATCATTCGCTTCAGAGTACACCACTGTGAATTAAAATTTTTAGAATGATGTTAAGCAACGAAATTAAAATTAGCATTGTTTGATCGTTGGGAATGAAAAAAGCATTTATTTCTCGAATGAAAAAATAAAAATAATTTTAAACTTTTTTTTTATTTGCAAAAGTTTTTCCACAATTACTGACCTTGAAATCATTAGCGGTATAGTGTAAAAATTTGATTTTACCACGCCCCCCGCCCACAGACCGAAAATCAAAAATCTGAAGATTCATTGAAAATTTGATAAAAATCGGTCCAGCCATCTCCGGAACCACTATGCCGATTTCATGCAAACTTCACATAAACCATCTACAGACCAATCGGTCGACCCGTTTTCGCAGTTAGTGGTGACATCAAAATATACACTTTTTATATATAAGATTATAGTTACCCAGCAAGACAAAGTGGAAGTAATTCAAAGTGAATGACAACACATCCTACCAAGTATTTAAAAATAACAAGCAATAATGTTTTTAACTGTGTATATATAAATATATCGAATAACTTTGACATCCGTCGAAGTCCTGTTTGTCAGTTTTTATTTTTTGTTCTTTTGTTTGATGTCTGAATAAACACGTGAGTGAACGAAAGGGCTAACAACATTTTGTGTATTTAATTTAAAATGTTACATATGTATTAGAGTGACAATCAGTTGTATGGAAAAAAATTTTTGTTAAAATTTTGAAGAGTGCCGGGTGGAATATTGTGACACTAGGCCTAAATGTTAAGTGCTGAAAATTTGAGCCAAATCGGGCAACGATTTCTGGACGCGCATCGAGGTCAAAGTTCAGATATATGCAAAATTTTACTGTTAATATGGAATAAATAGGTGAAACTCGTTAACTTTCTGCATTGTTTTCTAGAAATATGTAGATTTATTTATATTAATGAATATTACATTAAAAAAAAGTTTTGGAAATTAACCCTGTATCTCCTTTGGTTCAAAATGACCCAAAAACTGTATTATCGCCAAAATTAGAGAAAAATGCAAATTTTTCCGTTTTTGAAAAAAATTTGCTACTAAATAAATACTTTTGCAATTGAATGCAAAAGAATCGAAATATGAACGTAATTATCGTTGTAATGAGATATAAATGACAAAATTTGATTAAAAAATGTTAAAGTTATTACAAATTCGCCAGACCATTACCTTGTTTCAGACCACTTGAACAAAAAATTTAGAAAAAAAATTTAGATATTTCGAGAAAAATTAAAAGTTTCATGAAAATCGGCCCAAAAATATGTAACATTTCGCTATCTTTTCATTAGAAATTCCAAATATTGAAAAATTTGACCTTTGACCTTCACGATTCAAAGGTTATCGTTTTCCGATTTTAGTAAAACTTTCAGAACATATTTAAAATTACAAGGACTATAATATTGTGAATAGGTTTTACTTAAAATTTATAACAGTAAGGAAATTGGACTCATTCGCCTAAATATGGACAAAAAATTAGTTTTTCTTGAAAAACGCAAAATTTAAATCGCAGGTACGGAAAAACTGTAAAAGGTATTGACATAATTTTTTCATATTTTTATTCCCTATTTTGATGTCAATAAACCCCAATGTGATGATCGAAAAAATCTGAAATTTGTTTAACAAAATTTTTAAAAAATTGAAAATAGAGTTTTGAAACAGCCGTTAAAAAATTATTTTTTTTGGCCATACCTGCGAATAGGTTAACGGTATCCTACGAAGACAAAAACTCATATACAAGTAAATATGGACATATTTTAAGTAAAAATGAGCTTTTATTTTAATTTTTCTCGAAATATCTAAATTTTTTTTCAAAATTTTTTGTTCAAGTGGTCTGAAAAACGGTAATGGTCTGGCGAATTTGTAATAACTTTAACATTTTTTAATCAAATTTTGTCATTTATATCTCATTACAACGATAATTACGTACATATTTCGATTCTTCAATTGCAAAAGTATTTATTTAGTAGCACATTTTTTTCAAAAACGGAAAAATTTGCATTTTTCTCTGATTTTGGCGATAATACAGTTTTTGGGTCATTTTGAACCAAAGGAGATACAAGGTTAATTTCCAAAACTTTTTTTTTAATGTAATATTCATTAATATAAATAAAAATTACCCAACGAAATCTTTTTATTAGCTTTTATTTTTAGTTTTACTTTTTTGTTCTACAGTCGTATATTCGTGATATAAACTAAAAATTAAATTTAATAGTCTTCATCACCATTTATAGTTACATAAAATTTTTAATTTCTACGATATTTAGAAATTAAAAATTTTTATTTATTTAATTAATATCAGTAAAAAGAAAGCCTTCTTGGCCAATAAAATATGTATTGTTCAATTAATAACTACATATGTGTATATCATATTTTTAGGATGGTACACAACATTCATTTCGAAGCAGAAAATTGGCTCCCCAGCCATAACAATATTAACAAAAAATAGTCGAACTAGTAATAATAATTTAATAATAATCCTATAACCAAAGGTTGATACAAAATTAAAATCTTAGATACAATATTTAAAAGTATTAACATATAAACATTCGTTATGAACATATAAATATCCGGGATCCTTAAACAAAGATAGGGATGTTAATTTAATAAAGCACCACTTTCAAAATATTTATTCATTTGAAAAAATATTTATTTAAATAAATAACTGTCAGTTTAGAAAATATGACAATTCATCGTAAATTGTTTCACATATAAAATTAGTAGATGCCGTGTAATCATTTGCTTGTGTCTTTTAACATATGCCTAATTTCTAGCACTACTTTTTTTTATTTTACACAAAGTAAGAAATGGTTTCAACTTGACTATTGGGTCTGTTCAGTAACATACAAAATTATTACGAATTCTCACAAATTGTTTAAACTTTTTCAAGTTTTTCAATACAAATTTAAAATGTTTCTATGAAATTTTTTAATAATTCATTATAGTATTTTGTTACTGAACAATAACAGTAGCGGTTGGATTTTGTATAAATATTCCAGGAAATTAATTCTTCTTTGTTCAGCACTGTAAACATTTTTAAACACACAAAACGTAGTTTTCATGGTGAATATTTTATGAGGGTGTTTAATATATGCCCACAATTAAAGCTACATCAATTTTATAAGGGTTTGGGTTTAAAGTATTTCAACTAATAGAAATTATAGAAAACCTAATGTTCATAAATTGTAAACAGTTTTATATTTACACTCTATTGTACACATATCTCACTGGCTCCCCTAAAGAGAGTCAACTCAAAATTTAAAAATTTAAATTTCATGAAAATTTAGCTTTTAAGACAAAACGTTAAAATTTTTAAATTTAACGTTAAGTAAAAATCGAATGTTTGATAAAAAAATGCTAACACAATTTTGTTGCACGTAAACGTGCTTTTTTGTGCAAAATTATTATCAGAGTCAAATGGAATTATATGACACATATATTCATGATATAAATATGAATAATAATAGTTCTGGGAACTGTTTAGTTAAACATTAAAGACGAAAATTAACCGAAGGTGATTTGATACGAGTAAATTTACCTCATTTAAAAAAAAAATTATTTATTCTATTTTTAATGACTTCAAAATTTTTCGCGTATTTTCAAAATGTAATTAGAATCAAGTTGTTACAAATAAATGAGAAAATATAATGTGTATAATCCAGACTCAATCAGCCCAATTATGAATAAAAACTCCCTTGGAGTTTTTTCCCTTTTCTCATTTTTCCTATTTAAATTCAATGGGAAAAAACTCCCGGGGAATTTTTTATTCATAATTGGGCTGAATATTCATATTAAAATGAATATTGGGCGTAATCCAAAATTAACAGAAATTTTAGAGCAAAAATTATGTGAACATGATAATTTTGTTCAATTCTATAATAATTTTAAATAAAAACAAGTATGAGAGCTATATTCGACTGTGCCGAATCTTATATACCTTTCACCAAATTATACTTCAAAATAAAAATTTTAAATATTTCTAGGTGAACAAAAAATTTTTTTTGCAGTTTTTTTGTAAAAATTTTTTTTTCGAATTGCTATTTTAAATTTAAAATTTTTTTTTTATTCAGGTTAAAAATTTTTCGATTGTGACCCATTGTAGGTCCAATATACTATGGTCTTATATACGTCGTTGCAAAGGTTTTTGAAATATCTATTTTCAGATATCCATATTGTCTGTATTAATGACTTAGTAATCCAGATATAGGTCAAAAATAGGTCAAAAATCCTCATATCTCAGCCATTTGTGGACCGATTTAGCTGATTTTAAATAGCAAACTTCTCGAAAGCATGTCTGAAAGAATTATTGAAGATTTGGATCCCGAAGGTGTCTTCAGAAAATTGATTTCAACAGACAGACGGACATGGCTTAATCGATTCCGCTATCTATAAGGATCCAGAATATATATACTTTATAAGGTCGGAAATGAAAAATGTAGAAATTACAAACGGAATGACAAACTTTTATATACCCTTCTCACGAAGGTGAAGGGTATAATAAATAATAAATAAGTACCTAAATGTAGGTTGAAATTCTCAGATGTTTTAAAATAGGTATTTGTTAAACAACATAAATAAATATTGAATCGCCAGCGAATCATATTGCATACTACAAAATTTAAAATCATATTTCGAAGCAGAAAGATACTAGTAAATGACATTTTAATGATTTTTAATTTACACTACTCACATAATACGAAATTGTTGTTATCACATATTAGTGAAGGATGTGCAAAAAAAAGTTCTTTCAACTTTTGGTTATTTGTGTTTAAACTTTTTTTAGTTTTTGAAAATCACATACGAATATTGTATGTATGTACTTAAAATACCTACTAAATTTAGGCTATAAACAAACATAGGCATATTGTAACATAAAACCTGTCCAAACAGTATGATTACACCATACGAAGAAACATACACATACAGACCGACAAATTGGGACCAATAAAACCATAACAAAAACACAATTTTTGCCAACCTTAAATGTTTCATTTTGTTTTTATTTTGTTTTTGTCAAGATCAAGAAAGTTTGCAATGCAACCAAGTGAAAGTTGTTGTTTTTGTTTTTTCTTTTGTTTTGAGGTTTCCAGAAAATAAAACTTAACAATACATACAGTGTTGATCAAATAATTAGTATAGAACTGCAAAAATGCTGTTGAGTATTATTTTTTACCCTGTCGAACTATAATTGACAGAATACCTTATTTGTTTAAACGTTTTATTCATAACTATTTCAGAATTGTAAATTTTTTGTTTAAATCTTTAAATGAGAAACTTGAAAAGTTAATACTAGGGTATTCAATCGATTAACCGTTAATCGGTTAACCGATTAATTTTTGTCGGTTAACTGTTCGAATAATTTAAAATTGACGATTTTCGAATAACGAATAAACCGATTAATTTGTGTCGATTAACCGATTAACCGAAATGTCTCTTTTTTGCACTTTATACAGAATTATTTTTTTAAAATTTAATTTCTTAACTCGTGAACATTCCCTTCTAGCAATAGTTATTTGAAGTATAGTACGGAAACTGAAACTAAGGAATTTGGAAATGACATTTTTTCTAGAATATTCTATGATGAACTTTGTGATAATGAGTTGAAGGACGACATGGTAATAGACGAAACTAAAGACATTACTGAAACGAGTCTTTAATCAGAACTTAACGATACTAAAAAAATATGCTTAGAAAAAACTAAAAACAGAACTGAGAAATTGGATACTTTTTATCGTGCCTTATTTTCTATTTTTCCAAATCTACAATCAGTGAGGTAGTTTTTACAAGTCAAGTTTAATTAAAACTAAAAAAATCGTTAAAATTTAAGCATTTAAATTACATTCTTGTTTTAAAAGATTATTTCAGAAGATCTCCTTAAAATCTAAAAAAGGAACTCACATGTGTATATTTTTATTTATTGTTTTGTTGAATTATTATGTTTTGTTTGTTTTTTATGTTTTTGTTCTTTTTAGTAAGAAAATGCTTATATAAGTATACAAAATTCGTGTTTTTCTTTTCAATTTAAAATTAAAATAGAAATTATTCGGTTAATCGAATAATTTAATATTAACCGATTAAATCTAAACCCCGATTAATTATTTGCTCGATTAACCGATTAATCCAGAAACCCGATTAATTGAATACCCTAGTTAATACATAATATTACAGCACACATACATACATATGGGCAATTCCATGCACACATATGAGCAATTACAAAATATCAACCACGACTGAAAAAGAACTCTTGAACCATAGAGAAATGCACATAGAGCAGAAAGTAGAAAAAAAAATACGAGTGTTGTTTTTGTTTTCACGTAACTTCTTTTTACTAATATATTCTCATCACTTAGGTTTTTGACAACTGAGATAGGTCTTTGATAGAAGAGTTCCCGATCTATGTGTATTTATCTATGCCTTCAACTTTTTCACCTTGTTTTATGAAATAGACAACATCGCACTGGTTCCTCTAAAGAGCGTCAACTCAAAATTTTTAAATTTTCACTTTTTGCAAGAAATCGATGTACAGTGGTCATATCTACCCATCATTACATCATTTTCTCTGCTCTTTCGCCAAAAAATACATTTGTTTACATCTTCAACTTTCATTGTATGTATTGTATTAAAAAAAACTGTTTTTTGCCTCTACTGAAAATTTTGAAATTTTGAGTTGACTCTCTTTAGAGGAACCAGTGCGATATATTCTTTATTTGTTTTTTTAAATTTCTGTATACATATATAGGTATTTATAGAGTTTATATCACAAATTATACAGGTATGTATCAGCTGGTTTCATTAAAATGGCAATAGAAAACAACTCTTTTCGATTTTAAAAAATTCAAAATTCCGAATATTAGATTTTTTTAATTTTGGAATAACGTCTAGACTTTTCATCATATTTTAATGTAAACAATTTGTGGTTGCTAGATTTATTGAGAAAAAGCATTTTACAAAATGTTTAAACAAAAATTATAAATAATAAAATGTAATTTTCGACTATTTCGGTACAACTTAATCGACATTTTTTTGACCAAAAAGTCGATTTCACCTAGAAATACTTTTCCATAAAAAAAAAATTTTCTATTCAAGTATAAAATGCAAGATGAATGCAAAGGGGATATTTCTGTAAAATTAAGATTTATTTTGGAAATTAATATTGCAATATTATGTACCTATTATGCGGAATAATATTCTTATGGCTGAATATTACCCTAGGTCTCCACGTATTGTCAAATGCAATTGTCAAATTTGATTGTGTCAATGAAATTTGCGAGTGTAGACAGCAAATTGCCATATGTAGCAATCCATTGCGCAATGATTGGTCTACTGATTGCCTGAGCCATAGGGTAACATATAGACGAGACGTCATTGTCAAAAACCTAAGTGTGTTGGCAAAAACCTAACTCTTGCAACAACAAAATACATGCTAGTCAATGTATTTTGTTGTTGTATCAGACATACAGTGGTGGCCACCAATTTAAGACAAATACTTGCATTTTTTTCATCAACTGAATTTTAAGTGCGATAGAGCCAAAATAAAAGGACCTCTAAGGGTGTGAAATTTATTATTAATGTTTCTAGTTTCTAAAAAATGTTTGGAAAACTCGGTAAAACATATATGGACAAAGATATGTGGAAATACGTTGACCCACCTCAGCGAACATCCGCTGTTAATAACATGATATGACCGAAACTAATGGAACTAAAAATACGAAATTTGGTCCGAATATTTTATAATAATAAAATTATAATGATATAAATGTGAGAAAATATCTTTATTTAAAAAAAAAATTTGTTGGTCAAGTTGTAGAAAAATTGTATGTGTTCATGGTGAATATGTATGAATTGACACAGTCGAATAAAACACACTTGTGTGTTAAAACAGTCCTCATGCATACATATTTGTGGAAATATTTGAAAAAATAATTGACAATCACGTGAAATTTAGCAAACAATTTTTGTCTTAAATTCCTGGCCACCACTGTATGATTTTTTGTATTTTTGTTTAACAAATCGGAGTGTCTCGTCTCTATGTATAATTCTCTATGGCCTGAGCAATTATTGCTAAGCAATAAGATGTCAGTTCAGTTGTCATTAATGTAAAATTTCTTCTTTCTATGATTCGGTGCGATTAATTCATACATATTTAATTTATTACCAAAAATAAAAAACAAAGAAATTAGTGAAAAAAATCATTCAATACAAAATATAAGCAATTTTTTCACTTCACTTCACGTTTTGAAAATTTTGTATTTGTGCCGAACGTTTTCTCCACATAAAGCAATCAGCAATCGCTCTGCTGTTGTTCTGCCAACGTTATTGCTTGTGCTTAGCAATAAAAATTGCTACGTTAGGTTCGGTTTTGGTCTGAAAAAACAGGTTTCGTCGCTCTGTAGTGTGCAATAATATTTTTTAATGTAGGCACCTAAGTATATTAGTAGATGTGCTAAATATTTTAGCACTAATGTTAATACACAAAATACTTTAATTGTTTTGCAACAAAAAATCCGAAAATGCATTAATTTACATTTAAAATGTCATTAGAATATGATTAATACAAAAAGGTAATTATATAATTACTTAAAATTCCATTCTGTACCTATAATCAATTGTAATTTGTTACTTAATTATAAGTTCTAGTTATACTGAACATAATTAACATTAATTATGAAGGCTTATGGACATTCAAAATATTGAATTTATTAGTCAATAAAGAATACATACATAAAATAGATGTATGTATTTATGTAAACGTTAACTCTTAAAAAGTCTTTAGATATTTTCATTGAAGAAATATTTTCTTTAATTAATCAATCTTTAATTTAGAAAAGATTGTAGTAATGTTTGACGCTATTTCATCTTATCATCGCTATCTCATAATTTCCGATTTAAACCCTTGTAAATGTGATCTGTGACAAATGTTCAACTATTGTTGACGAATTTTACTTTAAATCTTTATCAGTAGCAGTAAAAACAAAGAGTTTTATAGGTATTTGCCCGTGGGGAAACTTTTATACCCTTCCACTTGAATCAAAAAGTATTTCTTTTGTAAAAAGACGAGTTTTTTTGTAAAAAAAAAAAACATTATGTCTGATAGGCCTGTGCAACATCTAAGTCAGTAGGTTATCTTAATGCTTCTAAATGTAGATTTTAAAAAACTGGTATTAGTGTTTCTGGATCATACCTATCTCAGATCAGTCTTACCCGTAGAATTGTCAATGATGTTCAAACAATCGACTTTATAGAATCCTATTAG
Source organism: Calliphora vicina (assembly GCF_958450345.1). Classification (NCBI taxonomy): domain Eukaryota; kingdom Metazoa; phylum Arthropoda; class Insecta; order Diptera; family Calliphoridae; genus Calliphora; species Calliphora vicina. The sequence goes on from NC_088780.1 coordinate 48,404,883, forward strand.
GTATATACTAGATGCCACAAACGGGTCCCTATGATGTATGAATCTTTAAAAAACCGGCAGACGGATATCGTTAAATCGACTTTCCTAATAATAAATGTTCACAATATATAAACATCCATAATGTTAAAGAGTATACAAAAATGTTAAACATATTGCAGCCGAAAAAATACTTACCACTGAGGATTGGCATAAAGCCATTTGCATCTTTTTCTCCGCCAGTTTGATGCTGTTGTAATTTTACAAAATATAACCGAACTATTTATTGTTCACAGTTGATGAAATTAATACAAATCTATTCTTCTTTACGTTTAAATTCTATTCTTTAATTTAAATTTAGCGGTGTCTTTCTTGTATCCACTATTGACCGAGATTTAAATATGCAACACGCAGCAAAACATATGGATGAGATTTATTTGAAATATGTAGTATGATAAACACCAACAACAAAACATTACATATAGCGAACAGAACAAAATGATTTGTGGATAAAAGGGGGGATATTTAAACGGCAATGACAATAATAACAAGACAGCAGAGACGTTTAGAAAAAGAGATAAAAGAAATGCGCAGAAAATTAATAAATTTGTTAATTATAATTAACACACACACACAATAGTAGCAATATTCTCCTAAATAAATTACATTCTTCGAATGGTTTTATTCTCACAACTTTCAACACAGTATTGAGGTTATTATTCAAAATTTCAGCACTAAGTTTTCTTAATTGAATGTTTAATTTATTTAATCAAATCAAAGAAAATTTGTTTACACAACGACGTCTACTCGCCTCCAAATTAACTTTTCGAATGAATGCAATTTACTTAGATTTTAGTTGCCACAGCTGTAGAATTTAGTACTTTTCTACTACATTTTTCAATACGTACTATTAAAGAGAAAACAATTCTCTCAAAATGACAAAATAATGAGCATTCTAAGAGAACAATCAAGCGCAGTTTGTCAACTCAAAATATTTTTATTAATTTCTTCTATTAATTTTAAGAAATTCTTATGTTTTTATATAATTTAAAAAATTAATTACTCCTTATTTTTGCACTCATGTAAAAAATTATCAATTTCTATACATCTAGCTGTCTCTTTTACGCTAACCAAACACACCTGCATTTGTTTAATGTAGTAGTAAAATTTCTTTTTTTTAGTCCACAATGACACCACAAAAATTCTTAATTATGTTAATTGTTCCCTTAATTAATGCTACAGAAATAGCGTAATTGAACGAGCACATGTTATTTCCCTTATGGCAAGGAGTAGCACAGATTCCTCGTTCATTTAAAACGCTTTACGAGATCAACGCAAAGCTAATTCTGGTAATGAAATGAGGTGCTTATATACTTGCATAGGGATTTTATTTGACTCGCACAAACACACACACTGACAATTGCGCATAAATTTATGATAGTGTTAATGCGTGTGTGTTCGTATACATGAAATTGTCATGTGGTTGTTTTTGTAACTTTATGTGGGCTATTAGAAAAAGAAAAATTTGTGTTTTTTTTTAAAATATAAAGTAATTAAAGCAACAAAATAGTAAATTGCCTGTAAAAAATAATATCGAAAATGCTTTTTAATACTTAACATTTTTACTAAACTGAAATTAAAATATATTAAAAACAACAATAAACTAATAAGTAAACAATACTGTATTTCTTTCCTTTTCACTTACACAGAATAAGATGTAATATAGACAATATATCGCAGAATTATTTATGTCTTGTTCTTTTGCACCAGGGATGGTATCAATGTCATTGTTTAACAAAATATTCAAAATCGGTTGTTTTTTAAATGGTTACCCATTTAAATTGTTTTAATTTATATTCCTTTATATTTAAAACATTCATCGAAACTAAGCTCTCGCTTAGTTTTTAAGATTTTAAAATCAAAAACCGATTTTTTTAAATAGTTTACGATATAATCATTAACGAAATTAAGTATACATACATATATTCGAGCCTGAATTTCTTTTTTATTGAATTTAAGGTCAAAGTGAAATATACCTACATTAAGCGGAAACTCTCCTGTCAAAGACCTAACTCAGTTGTCAAAAACCTAAGTGGTGAGAAAGTATTAGTAAAAAAAAACTATCTAAAAACAAAAGCCACACTTGTATGTGGCATTATTTTAAGTAATTTTTTAAGTTTTTTATATATCGTCACCTGAAATGCAAAATGACGTAACATCACCATTGCAAAATAAAAAGTATCTCTGATATCCTATTTAATCTTTGAACATAATGAAACACATTTCTAATTAAGATTTGTTTGATTTTTATTTAGTTACAGAATCCAAGCCAATAGGCCATAATCGGTTCCAATTATACTACTCACAATTTAATTATACATACACTGACTCAAACAATTGTCCGTACGCCATACAGCTGAAAATATATTTGATTATAATTCAAAAAATACTTACCCGATTCGAATAAAGTAAATGGTTTTTAAAAGTCCAACAAGTGATTATAAAAATTGCCAATTATAAGTAAAATAAAAAAGGTTCACATTTATTTTTAACAAAAAATTAAAAATAGTTCAAAATATTAACTCAAAAAATTGTCCGTACCCTATAAATAAATTTACATACATATCTATTTATGAAATGCATATTATGATGATGTATGATGTCCTTAATATTGAATATGGTGTCGTTTAGTAGCAGTTACGTGTCTTAAGTAGTTTTTCATCGATAAAGCCAGTTTTTCTGTAGTTTTTGAACCAATATTCCACCATTCTTGAACGATGACATCTTTCAGCATTTGCTTATTAATTGTTTTATGCTTGCGAATTTTTTTCTCCAAAATAACTCATAGATTTCCACATTTTTCATTTGCGCCCCAAAATATGTCACGTATAGTCCTGGTTCGGTTGCTATATAAATTGGCTCACAAATGGCTGAGATATAAGCACAACGACTACCTCGATTTTTCACCAAGTTTTTTTTATATTGAAAACTAGTTGACCGCCCCCGGCTTCGCCCGGTAGCATTTACTTATGTTAGTTCGTCAAGTTTCTCCAACCCTGCCTGTTCTTATTTATTTGCAAATAAAATATCTAAATGTGTACTGCATACTTTAGAGGCTTTTTTATTAGAGTTGACTGGACTCCAAAAAGCCGGTTTTAGCCGTAATTTTTTTTCTTTACAAACCATCTCCTGAAAATTTCGAATCTAATATATATAGATGTTTCACCAAAAAATTGTTTTCAATATTTATCTTAAAGTATGTCTTGGTGAAGGGTACTTAAGATTCAACACAGCCGAATATAGCACTCTTAGGGCCATTATTACAACTTGTCTTTATGTTCGTAACAGTTAAAGGTAACTCTAAGCAATAGAAAAAGGTACCCTTAAAGTTAACTATTACTATTACGAACATAAAGGCAAGTTGTAATAATGGCCCTTACTGATTTATTTTACACTTGCTGTTGTAGTAAAGTTGTTATGACTTTCGGTACTTTTATTTAAATTGTCAATCACAGCATTATAAAAAGATTTACGTTGCTTTTAATAAAAGGCGTCACTAAAAATAAATTAAACTCGTTCTCGAACTTCCTGTAACTACATGGTTTCGTATTTAATGTAACGATATACTTGATTCATTACAGATATACTGTACGATAAACTCAACTAAATTAAATATGCTCACAACAAAACTGATTTTTTTTTAAATTAAAAAAACACGTTTTATTAATTTTTTTTATTTAATCCTTAAGCTAGCATGAAAATTTAAAATAGAATAAATTAAACATTTATGAATTGCTCAATTAAATTTGCATCTGGAATGATTTACAAACAACTCAAATGTAATTATTAAAAATACTAACCGCGTTCACATATTATTTCAACGGCATTTGGCTCCATTAAAGTCGATTCCAAGCATCGATGCACAGCAGATCCCAAAATTTCATCCAACAAAAAATTTATCAAACTTTAACACAAAACAAAATTTAAGTTTCCAAATTAAACTGAATAGAAAAATATGTTTATATGTAAAACACTTACTTTTCATCTTTAACAAAACGCCAGAGATTCATTTGCAAATAATGTGTGTCCACTTGTATTTGCTGCAAACCAAATTTACTAAAAGTACGCAAACGAACACATTCCAATAAAGTCTGTAATTTAAAATGAATACATGAGTCCGTATTTATTTTATTTTTCCAGCTTATTACCTTTAATCCAATTTTTATAATGCCCGTAACAATCGAAACCTTAGAAAACTCAACTGATGTAAAAATATCAATTCTCTCGGAAAACAATCGATGGATGTTGGAAACATACGACGACTCAAGTTGTGATGGTGTATAATTTGACCAATTTGAACGAAACTGTTGCTTGGAATTGGTTAAGTTACTAAAATGAGTTTTACGACTCGAATCACTACTGGCTGTCGTACGAACTGTTGAAGGACAATCGTATAGGCTGGCAACCACCGTTTCAATAGAGGACAATTCTTCGACTACTCGTTTCATAACAGCCCTAACTGTTCGCGGTTCTAAACAATTTAGCCAATCACGGGTCTCTACACTTTTACGTAGCATTTGTGATATATTCAAGCCTTGTAGGCGAACAAAGGTATCGAGTAGACTTTGAGCAGTCTCACGCATTTCAGCACATATTTCTGTTTCATGAGTTAATGTGGCACTGTTCTCCGAATCAATTTCATACAAATCATCGGCCAAGGATATCTAAAATGTTACAATGAAAAATTTACCCTTTCAGAATCAAATTGAGTTTAAAACACTTATAATTACCAATATATGAACGCCATTTTGTTCCATTTCCAAACACGTTTTCGACAAAACTAAAAGTAAATTTGGCGGACTCGATGTCGAGGAATCACCAAATGAACTCATAACTTTTGAAATGTGACGCATAAATCCAATGAGTAGATTTTCTCGTATACCCTCTACGCATAGAGTACCTTTGTAATCCGATTTGATATTAAATGACCAATCGGTTTGTAGGAATACCAATAAATCCTGTAAAACACCCTTGACCTTTTCTACCAACGAAACGTAAAGATTCGTTATCAAATCATTTAGGCTACCGCCAGATGAGGTGTCACTTTTGGCCGAAACCAGTGAAAGTCTGACGGAACTAAGACTATCGGAAAAGTGGTCCTTGAGATTTTTGGAATGTGCATCGCACAGCTGATGGGCAGCCGAGATGATTATGTCGACTGTATTACGTTGTATTTCTATGCCACGGCATATATTCCTCATGGCCAGTAAGCGACGGTGAAGACGATCTAAAGCTCTTAGCATAACCTGAGTATCACCAAATCCAACATCTGACTCAACTCGATCTTGTACCAAAGTTAAATATTTATCAATGTTTGCATTCAAAAATACATTTAGCTCTTTAAGTGCGTGTTCTTGGAAGTCATCCCTTTCGTTATCATAATGTTTGGCCACGAACATATCAAAATAAGAGGTCACCACCAAAGTAAGGTCACTTAGAAATCCTTCAATACCCATATCAACAAACTCGATCATATCGCGTTCCGTCTGATCCTGCAACATAACAATCTGTTCATGTAATCTCTTCGAGGCACAGTTTAACATCTCTGTCGCCATATCGGGTGCCTTCTCATCTAACTGCAATAATAATTCGCCTATTTCAGTAAGAGATTGGGCTGTCTTCCCTGCTCTTTGAAATTCTTGTCTTAAGTGTTGCTTCAAATCTTGCATTATGACGTCACAATCTTTGCGTATACCCTCAAAAGATGGCTGATGACCATATTGTTCGAAAACTTTTTGGGCATGCTTATAGTCTTGAACAGCCTGTACATAATTTTGTTCCTCTATCAACGATTTCAATTTGGCCGGTAAAGACGACAAGAACTGCAAACGTTTAAGCAAAGAGTGTTTCTCAGAAAGTTTACATAATTGCGAACGGGTTCCTTGCAATGTTCCCGTTATTTGTTCACTAAATGTTGTTATAGTACCCATTTTATCCTTTAGCAAATTCATATCGGTTTCCATTTGTTTAAAATCGTTTTTCATTTTCCTTATGGTGTCGGTTGCGGAGATAAATTTATTATAATTTTCATATACTAAGGTCTGCATGTCGGAGTGTAGAGTTTGTGTATCCTTTACAACAGCTGCCTCTGTATCCATAATTTGCTTCAGTGTACAATCCTATTGGTGACAAAAAAATCCATCATTTGGACATTCAATGACACATATGCATATTATATGTTTAAATACCTTTAAAAGCCTTTCCAAATAATTCTCTGCATCGAATGTGGTGCTATCCATATCATATGGATTCCGCACGGTGTTGGACATTTTGCTAAAGAAATCCCTTTTAAAAATACAATTTTTCGCAAGTATGTAAAAAAAATTAATCGAACAATATTTTTATAATTCATTCACTTTAAATTAATGACACATATGTTGACGTTTCAATGAGTATCTGCAGGGTTCGAACGACAGATTACACTAATATGATTCAGCAGTAGCTCGTTTTTGTATTTCTCGCATCGTAAAATATCTCGCATGAAGTGTGAAACAAAAAATTCCATCGTTTCTCGATGTGTGAGAAAAAAAGTGTGGAACAAATCAAGATCCGCGTAACAGTTTTTATTTTCATAATTTTTTTTCTGTTAATATTCACATTTTCTGTATTGCCGGCCTTCGGCCGGGTGAAGGGACTTTTAACTCTGGGGTGTATCGAACACCGGCTTCGCTAAAATCACTTTTTCTGTATATAAAAATTTTCTGAAGTACTGTCATATAAAATCAAAAAGGAATTTTTGGTTCACAATATTAATAAACTGTACCATATTATATATCATATTAAAGGTATTGTGAATCACTATTCAATGATACCCATAACGATCAGTTTGTTTTCCAAATATATGAGAAATGTACTATTATATGTATTGACTTTAAATTCATATAACTCTTAAACTAAGAGAGAGCATGGAAAAATATTAACGTTTTTGTGCTTCTAATTATGAGAGCTATCAACACCAAAGAAATTATAAAAATGCAAGCTGTTTCGCTGATCTTGATTTATACCAAAAGTGTTTCTGATTCAATCGTTTCATGCGGAAAATTTTACGATTCGAGAAATACAGAAACGGGCTACTGGTTCCAGTAATATGGCAATAGAAAAAACAAACAAACGAAAATGTCAAAATCTGAATGAATAAGCTGGTTTCAGTAATATAGCAATAGAAAACAAACAAAAGAGAATGTTTTGAGACAAATATTTATCACAATCGCTGCCTATTGAAAATAAACATATGTATGTACTTTTTTGACAACTGTTATGAATTGCATATTTATAATAATCTGTGTATCGAACAGTCGAATTTTGCTGAATAAAATTAAAGTTAACAGGAATGTATCAAATGAGATGCGGGAGTACTAAAATATTTCTGAATATGAAACAGTATTAACCTAAGACCAGAATTCGGTCAAAATTTGTCCGAAACCAAACATTTTTTTAAAGAAAAAACAAAGATTATGGAATTTATTTATTCAAGATTAAAAAATTAGATCGAATATTAGGTTCGATTCGGTAACGATCTAGAAAACCGGTAACTGTAATATTCTTATATCATAAAAACAGTTGTACTTTTTCACTAAAAATATTCCAATTTAGTTGAAAATTATTTTTTGTAAAATACAACTCTAATAATACTGAGTAGTTATTTTTGGTATTGAGTACCGGTAAAAATAGACAGTAGACTGAGTATCCAAATACTCGATACGTTCACAACTCTAATATGAATTTATTTTTTATTTATTAAAATCCTTTATTCGCGTTCATTGACCACTTAAAAAGGAATAATTCTTTTGTTCTTGCACATAAATTTATCATACAATTGAAATATAAATAAAGTGAATACCACATAATAATACAGAAGTTCAACAATGGTTCCTTTAACAGAAGATTCCCTAGAGGAAGCAATTAAAAGCGACAATTCTATAAAAAATGCTGCCGAACAAATATCAAAAGGTACAATGAACATTTATTGTGATAAGGAATATAAAAATAAACAATTAGTGTTATCTGATATGAGTTTACATATAAATTGCTTCCTTTACAGATATACAAAATAAATCTTATGAAATTGTAAATTTATGTGAGAAACTTAACTTTGCTTTGACCTCAAGCAATGTGGAACAACGTGTCCAGGGAACTTGGCTCTTTTCTCGTGTATTAGCCAATTTACCTAAGGATCAACTAAATGCCGAACAATGTGAAGTTTTAGCTACATTCTACGCTGCCCGCCTGAAAGATCATCATAATGTTATACCGGCTATTATAGAAGGCATTGATGCATTGGTTCATATGAAAATGTTTTCCGGAAAAGGTGTGGTGGTGATATTACAAAGTTTTTTCCTCAATACAACATGTCAATCCCAATTGAGAAGTGACCGTTACAGACTGTTCACAATCTTTAAGTACATATCAGAAACATATGTAGAAGGTACTTAATATTATAAATGATTTAGTTTAATGAAATAATATTCCGTTTCTTTAGATCTAAAGGCAATGTCTGGTGACTTTATTTATGGTATCATAAGTTCTATTGATGGAGAACGAGATCCTAGAAATCTGGATTTCATTTACAATTTTATGCCTGATTTTATAGCCACTTATCCATTGTTGCATTTAAACGAAGAAATGTTTGAAATATTTGCTTGCTACTTTCCCATTGACTTTAATCCATCCAAAAATGATCCCGATACCATAACCAGGGAGAATTTATCGAAAAAATTAACAAATTGCCTGGTGGCCTCGCCTGATTTTGTAGAATGGTGTGTAGCGTTAGCTTTGGAAAAACTCGAAAGTGAACTGGTTGTTGCGAAATGTGATTCATTGGAATTATTGGTAAGTCAATAATATCAATTATAGAGGTTTATATATTTTTTTCTAGCACCAGTCATTGATCATTATGGGTATCAGTGAATAGTGCTTCAAAATAACTTTTATATGAGTCGATTTTTACTGTTTATTAAAGCTGTGAAAAATTCCTTTTATATTTATATGACAGTACTTTATAAAAGTTTGATATGCAGACAAAGTGATTTTAGCGAAACCGGTGTTCGATACACCCCCGAGTTTGGAGCCACAATATTAAATTGGTCTTCAACCAATTTAATATTGTGGCATTTTCTTAAATTTTAGATTTTTTTATAAAATGTTATATAGGGCTTTTTGTGAGTTCATTTTTTTAAATTTATTGCAATTTAGGCTTTTTATTATAAGTTTAAATAATTATGAATATGTTTTTAAAACATCATTTTAAAAATAAAACAATTAAGGACAAAAGAAAAATATAGTGAAATAAAAATAAGTATCACATTTTGTAAGGTAAACTATCGTAAAATTGGTGACAATCGGAAGGAATAAACTTTTTTAAATATTGTAAGTGTTCCCATTTTTTTATTGATTGCAATGCTTTGTTTATAAAGTTACCTAGGAGCAATGTCTTCAAAATTTTTCTTGGTCCTTTGTTCAAGATGTTCATATTCTTCACTTATATCCATTTTGTAATACATCTAGCCAGATGGGTCATATGCTAAAGCTCGCAACATATTTACAGTAGGATCGCCACTGCTTCTGCATACATTTAGAGATAACAAAATTCACTACATACATACATAAACATCTTTATAAATTTCGTACCTGGTCGAATCAATGAGTACCGCTTTTGTGTATGTTCGTAATCTAGAAAATAATCGTAACTTAACTGTTTGGCTTGCAGAGGAGATGGAACCTTTCGCGCCTCCTTTATGAGCTGTACACATTGTGAAGGCAAATTTATTTGTTTCTTCTGTATTTTTCGCTCTATAAGGGAATTAGTTGCATCACATTCCATTTGGGTATGTCCGCTTATCAAATATTTTTGCTCAGTTGTTATATTATATTTTTCGGCAAAGGTAAGTAATACATTGGATAATGTAAGGTTTCTATTTTGAGAAAAACAGCCACCTGAATAAATAATTACATGGTCAATGTCTGGAGAACCAGCAAGGAATTATTCTAAAACTGAAGCTACGAGATTGCCATCTGTTTCATCCCATACATAATTGTGCGATTCATGCGTGACAACGTTGTAAATTATGTACCTGCAGTTTCATTTTATAATAGGAGGCACTGGCGTTAAGTTGGGGTACTAATTTCACAGCTTGCATATCCATATAAAACACTGCACATAACAAGGACTCGGCATTTTTTATATCGTTGCGCTTTTCTTCTCTCATTTTCTCTATCTGTTTCTGTGCAGCTCATAGTCTTCCTGAGATAAGTTGTTGACTCTGTATGAAACGCCAACATCGCATTTATCTTTTTTTGGTTTAAATATAGATATATTTTGTTCTTTTAAAACCTCTGCAAAAATGGGATAGCATAATTTAATAACTCCATTTTCTTTATGCGAATTACATGCGACTGAATAAAGCCTGTAAATTCCTGATAAAAGCAAAAACTGGTTTCCAAATACAATTTTTTAGTTTTCTTTCTACAATAGTGCGAATCCATTTTTGGGAGCTCTTGTGGGAGTACTCTAATTTTTTATTAATGGTGTATTAGGGGATTATATATCGGAAATATGCAAAAAAATAAATTTTGGAAAAAAATAAATTTTGGAAAAAAATAACGAGCCTTTCTATATTAAGGTAACGATATACATACATATTGATGGCTTAATATAAAAAAGGCGTAACTTGATATTTTTTTACTTTACAGGAGAAGGAAAAAAGTTAATAAAATCCATCAAATTTTAGACACAAAAAAAGTTTAAATGCAATTTTTAATAAGAAGAGATATCACATTTTATTTCTTATTTAAAATTTATTTATTTCTATTTTAATGAAGTTATTTAATATAATTCTTTTTTCATTGAAATTTTTGAAAATAAAAAATTAGTTACGCCTTTTTTATATTAAGCCATCGAAATAAACATTTTATAAAAATTGTATTTATTTCTGAGGTAAACATTTTTTACTTGCAATAATCTACTTCCCTTTGGACCCTCCAAAACTGAATATAAACCACTTTAAACCACTTTTATTTCTTCAATTGCAGTATCAAGCAGCCTTGAAATTTTCCTGTGAAAGTATGGAAAGTCATTTTGAACAAATTTGGACAGCTCTCAAATCAGAAGTATTTCCTGGTAGTGACAATAAGGATGTCGTTGCGCTAGCTTTACGCGCATTACGTTGTATTCTAGAGCAAGCAACTGCTGCATCAAAATCAACTATTTCACATAATTATCAAACAATGATATTGGGCACAATACTAACACATCTAAGTGACGTAAAACATCGTCTATTTAATCCGGCTTCATTAATTGCTTTGGTTTGTGTGTCTGGTGATCCCATATTCGCTAGCGAAAAAATACTTAATACATTCTTGTTGAAGTTAAATGAAACTCCTGCTTCTCTGGATGATGAACAATTCATACGAATCTTTAATATTATTTCGCAAATATTTTGTATTGTTGCTGCTAAAGGGGAAAACGTTTTTAAGGCGATTAACTCGGATGTTTGTGCACAATTACATGTTCTGGTCATCCAACAATTGAGATTATTTGAAACAACTACACAGGAACCTTTAAATCAAGATTTACTAAAAGCTGCCATAGTGGTTTTAGTAGAATCGGCACCTATAATCAATGAATCGAATCGAGCTCTTGTGTACAAAGTATTAATGCAATTGCTAACACATGACTCTATCGATTTGGAACAAACCCAAACTTTGTTAGAACGTTTGTTAGAACGGGTTGCAACCGTTGAATTGCAATCGAATTGTATTGATGCGTGCATAAATAACTTTGCAAACTATTCAAATTTTGTCAAGGAAAAAATACTTGCAAATATTTTACCCTTGGTAAGACAAATGGCTTTTACCCAACGCATTATGGATTTATTATTCCAACTATCATTTGGTGATGAATCTATTAGCAATGATGTACGCCTGTTGGCTTTAAAAGCTCTTAATAAATTGCTACAAAATGAAGATGAACGTTTCATTGAAGACCTGCAGCATAATAGTGAACTAATAACTAAACTTGTACATTTAGCACAAACCAATAAAACTCTAGAATGTTTGGTATTGGCTGAAATATCACAAAGTCTCAGTTTAATAATCCAAACATTAACACTTTCCGAACAATACATGGTGGCAACGGAATACCTAAATAGCTTGAATCTACAACTGACAGCTGATTTATATATTGCCAAAGGTTTGCTGGGATTCCTGCACAAAGACATCAGTTTGGATGATCATTTCGAACGTTTAATGGATGACCTTACCCAATTATCTTTAAAGTCTGAAGATGAACATGTTCGTGAAGTAGCACATCATTTAATGTGCAGTTTGGTTAATAAAATCGATTATACTAACAGCAATCGTGGCACTGTAAAGCGTATAATTGCCAGTCTAAAAGATGCCATTAGAAAAGAGAACAAAAAGGCTGTCGAAGCATTATCGTGGTTGGCCAAGGGTTTAGTTATGCGTGGCTCAGATGATGCTGGCGAAATTGTTGAAGCGGTAAGTAGAACAAAAGAAAAAGTAGGACCTGTTATAAAATTTATTTTTTCTACAGCTGGCTGAACTTTTAGATCATGCTTCATTGGCTACAGCAGCCTCTTTGGCATTTGACATAATTTCTGCGGAATATCCACAATTGCATTTACCAGTTGTTAAATATTTGTTCAAACAAAAATTCTTCCATATGATTTTAAACAAATTGGGACATAAACTAGAAACATATTGTGAACACCATTTGACAGCCTTTATTTACGTTTTAAAGGCAACGCCACATGCGGTACTGAAAATGAACTTGGAAAAGGTAATATAAAAAGTTAAACTGCATTACATTAGGCAAGTTTTCTACAGACACCAATTTCTTAGTGCCGTAAGAAAACTTGTTGTAATGTTGTAATGTTAAACATGAAAATAATAAAAAAAATTATCAATAGATTGCACCAATAATCTTTAAATGTTTGGAATCGACCAATGGCCATACTCTAAGTATTTCGCTGAAAATATGTGAAAATTTTATTAAACAACAGGATGAATACTACCGGGGACACTTGAATCATTTAATACCAGCTTGTTTAAAGTTATCAAAATTCAACAACACTATGGTTAGTTTATAAATTTATATATTTATTTTGTTCAAATTTAACAATAATTAAAATTTTATTACTGTTATTTTTTCTTTTAGCAAGTACGAATTTTGGCATTGAACTTATTGTATGATATTACGAAATATCCCACATTTGTTTTATTGCCCTACAAAATGGATGTCGTGCTGGACTTGGCAACAGCTTTGGATGATCCCAAACGTTTAGTACGCACAGCAGCTGTTCAAGCGCGCAACTCTTGGTATTTAGTGGGTGCTCCAAATTCAACATAATCAATTGTTTAACACTATAACATGACTTTTAATAATTTGTTTCTCTCTTCCGTTTAACACTTAAGTTTTATTGTTTTAAATCCTTGTAAAATATTCAACTCAAAAATAGTTAAAATATTTTAATATTAAAATACTAAAAAAAACTTATTTTTTTAATAATAAAGTTTATTATTTCAAAGACCAGTTTTGTGTGTGTTTTTTTTCCATAATTTTTTTTATTGATTTTTTTATATTTTCTTTGCTGTTAATAAGGATGTTCACATTGAGATCTGGCCATTAGAGCACATTTTTGGGCTTTTTGTACTACTTCGGGACAGCGACGTTTACGCAGCAGACGACAGTCTTGGAAATAGCCTTCATTTCGGGGGAAACCATGTGAAAAATCTTGAAATGTTACCAAACCATGACCCCATATTTTGCCACCACGGAATTCGCCTTCAAATTTCATGCCATCAGCTCGCCAGAATATGCCATGGCCATGAAACCAGCCAGTCATAAATTCTCCCTCGTATCTGGAAAGGAATTTCAACCATTAACTATTTGTTTTTGTATTGTGTAGATTATTTACTTACTTGGCACCATCAGCAAACCACATACAACCCAAGCCATGACTCATACCCTCGAAAAATTGTCCATCATAACGGGTGCCATCAGCAAATACCAAATGACCTAAACCATGTTTTTGTCCTCGTTGATTCCATTCGCCTATGTAACGTGTTGAATCTTCATAACGCCATCCTCCTACTTTGCACGCCACCTTAGAGGGTGATACCTCCTTGCGAGCCATATTAGATACACTTCCTTTTGTTGCCATTAAAATATGTATAAATTAAAGTGTTTCTATAATTTTGATTATATTATTTGTTAAATACCTTGTTCATCATAATCTTCCATTTTTATTTAGGTTGTGTTAATCGTAAAAATTAAAATTTCTTTAATATAATCCAATAGTTTTAACAATGATTTTTGGCCAATTTTCAATTGTTTACTAGCATTTATTTGTGTGTTTTGTTTGGCTTCATTTTTTACATTGGCCACATTTCTGCTTTTCCAAATCTAATTAACATACATTTGTTGTCTCTTTGGAATGTACGTTTATCATGTGCTATGTGTACAGAGTAAACAACTTGTTGCATATTTGTTGTATATGTACTACATACATATGTACCCTTCACCATGTCCTAAATAACTTATGAACTGATCTGTAATCTAATCTAACAAAAATGACTGATATATGTATAACAGATTAAAAAAAGAATTATAAAAGAAACAAAAATTCTGTCAAGATACATACAGGACATTTACATACAGCCCAATTATGAATAAAAATTCCCCGTGAGTTTTTTCCCTTTTCTCATTTTTCCTATTCAAATTCAATAGGAAAAAACTCCCGGGGAACAAATTCCCGCGGAATTTTTATTCATAATTGGGATGATAATAAAGCAGAAACACATGACAAAAATAAAAAGCACTGCTTCTATTCACAGTGGAGGAGGATTTCAACAAAATAAACATCAGAGTCTCTGCAACATCATCTCAGCATTGGCTAGGGCATGTCATACGTATGGATGAGAATGCTCCGATTGAATTCGATCCGGAAGGAAGACGAGAAGGGGAAGACCCAAACTCCGGTGGAAGGATCAAACTGAGGAAGATCTCGCAAAACTTGGTGCCAGAAACTAGAGGCGAAGCGCTTTAGATGGACACGCATGGAAAACTATTCTGAATCAGGCTACTAACCTAAAAGGTTGATTATAGCCATCTATGTAAGTATGTATGTCATTTCAACAGACAGACGAACGATGTGTTACAAACGGAATGACAAAATCAATATACCCCATAATTTAAGTGGTTGGTTTAAAAGTAAAAAAAAATATTTCTTGTCCAAAAATTAAAAAAAAAAGTTCTTAATTATAAAAAGTTTTCCATAAAATATTTTTAGTTTTCCATTTTTGGTAAAAGTTTTTAGAATAATTTAAAATAATTCACACACATTGTACTAGACTTTTAACCATATACATATGTACTATGTTCCATTGGGTCTCTGTTAAATAAATTAATAAGGAAATAAAAACTAATAACAATAAAAGAGGAAATTTTTGCACATTAAAATTATAGTTCCATAAATTAATTTAATAAAAAAATCGGAAACTACTGTATAGGGTAGTTAAGGTGCGACACAGACTAACACTGCTCTCTTATTTATTTTATTATTGAATTGTTTTCATTGCAAATAATCAATATTGGGAAGTAAAATATAAACTATGTATAAAGCAAAATATATTGACCTCTTTAAGGAAGCGTATGTATATTTTTAAAGTCAGTAATATATTGTAGGTTAGTCGCGTGAGTAAAAATATAACAGTACACCATTGCTTTTAAATATAGATACATCTTCGGTTGCGTATTATCAATTGTGTTTAAATTTAATTTCAAGTTTCTGTAACAAATAATTGAATTTAATTTCTAACCCCGCAAAAAATTTTAAGTACAGTGAAGTTGGGATAGAGTGAACTAATTAATGTAAGGCCTGTTCACTTTTTCCAATAAATTCACTTTATCGAAACAGAAAAAATTATAAAAAAATAATAAAATTTTATGTCAAAAATGTATATTTTTATAAAGGGACCAAAGAATAATAACAAAGGAACAAATAAATCATAATGGTTGCTTGTTTTGTAGATGTACTTTTGGCTTTTTGTACTGCTAAATCACGAAATTTGTAAAACTAAGATATTTTCATAATCTTTAGTATTGTTCTCAGCCCAGTCAATGGCTTTTTCAAAAATTTGAATAGCTTGAGTTGCTGCTTTATACCCTTGAAGCCAGCCTGCGCTTGCATTGAAACCTCCTGATCGTGTAACTGCTCGTGTATTTTTTTATACCCTTCACCTTCGTGAGAAGGGTATATATAAGTTTGTCATTCCGTTTGTAATTTCTACATTTTTCATTTCCGACCCTATAAAGTATATATATTCTGGATCCTTATAGATAGCGGAGTCGATTAAGCCATGTCCGTCTGTCTGTCTGTCTGTCCGTCTGTCTGTCTGTTGAAATCAGTTTTCTGAAGACCCCAGATATCTTCGGGATCCAAATCTTCAATAATTATGTCAGACATGCTTTCGAGAATTTTGCTATTTAAAATCAGCAAAATCGGTCCACAAATGGCTGAGATATGAGGAAAAAACCAAGACAACCTTGATTTTTGACCTATTTTTTTACCTATATCTGGATTACTAAGACATTAATATAGACAATATGGATATCTAATGATAGATATTTCAAAGACATTTGCAACGACGTATATAAGACCATAGTAAGTCGGACCTACAATGGGTCAAAATCGGGAAAAAAAATTTTGAACCCGAATTTTAAAAAAAAAAAAATTTAAAAAACAAAAAAAAGATTTTTATAATTTAAAAAAAATTTTTTAAAATTTAAAAAAAAAAATTTTTTAAATTTAAAAAAAAAAATTTTAAATTTAAAAAAAAAAATTTTAAATAACAATCGAAAAATTTTTTTTCCAAAAAATTCAAAAAACAACTGGAAAAAAAATTAAATTTTGTTTACCTAAAAATATTTAAAATTTTGAAGTATAATTTGGTGAAGGGTATATAAGATTCGGCACAGCCGAATATAGCACTCTTACTTGTTTATTTGTAACTCCCACTCCATTGTCCATATCTTTAATTATTTCTTGCTAAACTTTTATAAAAAGAGTCAAATAAAGTCAAAAATCTCAGAAAAACCAAAACAAAAATAACGGTGTTGTATACAAAATGTGTGTAAAAAAAATAATGCAACTTAGTTTAAGTGGTATAAAAATACTACTAATGAGAGTCAAAACTGTCTGTAGACAAAAAATAACAAATAAAAACTTATGATTTTAAATTTTTTTGCTAAAAAAACTAAAGTTCACTCTATAGAGGTAGGCGATGTTCACTCTTTAGAGTCTCCAATGTTAAAATTTGTGTGTTCATACTATCCAGTAGTTCATATTATCAAGTGTTCACTCTAACCCGACTCCACTGTAGTTCAAATTGCATGCTATTTTCACTTCTTAAGCAATTGTACATTACAGTTCATTCTAAATTCCTTCGTCAAAACTTTTTGGAAACAAGAAAGTCCTAAATACGTTGAAGTGGTAAATTAATTTCTTGAATCTTATGCTGAAATGCACACTTAGATTTTTTTCCCGAGCAGTTAGAAGCCATATAAGAATGCTGGCAAATTATTGCTGATCTCTCAAACGAGAAACAGTTGGTTTGTTGAACAAACGTAAGAGGCCCGGTAATCATTTTTAACTATAACATGTTAACTTAGGTTAACCTATTTGTATTTTTTAATTTACATGGTACATTTTTCGAAAAAATTTAATAACTTTTGCAAATATAAGACGATTTTAAACAAGTAATCACCCTTATCGTGGTTTGTGTAAACGTGTTACGCCTACGACAGTTTCGTACTAGATTAAAGAAACAGTTTGCATTTTATCTTTAATCTAGTACGAAACTATCGTAGGCGTAAAACCTTTACGACAACCACGATAAGGGTGATTGTCTTTTTTTCGATATAAAAATGTCTTTAAAACACTATGCTAAAAAATATATGTTTCATAAAACAAAATTCAAATAACTATTGTAAATTACAATAAAAAAATACTGCGTAACTTTTGATAAAAACTAATTTCTTGGAATATACACTGTCTCAAACAATTGTCCGTACCCCATACAGCAGAAAGTATATTTGATTATAATTCGAAAAATACTTACCCGATTCGAATAAAGTAAATGTTTTTTAAAAGTCCAACAAGTGATTAAAAAAATTGCCAATTAATAGTAAAATAAAAAAAGGTTCACATTTATTTTTAACCAAAAAATTAAAAATAGTTCAAAATATTAACTCAAAAAATTGTCCGTACCCTATAAATAAATTTACATATCTATTTATAAAATACATATTATGATGATGTCCTTAATACTGAATGTGGTGTCCTTTAGCGACAATTACGTCTCTTTGCTTATAAGTGATTTTTCATCGATTAAGCCAGTTTTTCTGTAGTTTCTGCATCAATATTCCACCATTCTTGAACGATGGTATCTTTCAGCATTTACTGGCAAATTTTTTTCTCCAAAATAACTCATAGATGTTCTATGGGGAGTGTGTTTCACCACTTAATTAACGTTGTAGAGGAGCCATTCTCGCACAATCATAGAAGTGGGATTTGTGGTCGTTGTCGTGCAAGAACTGATAGTCGTCTTGTATGCCCAAATTAGTGGCGCTAGCTTTCAAATTTTCTTCTAAAATATTCAAATAACTAAATTTGTCCATCGTCCTATCCCCAAAATTTAGATTTCCCACACCTCCAGCTGCCATTGCACCCCACACCATCACCGAGCCACCACCGTGTTTCACTGTTGCTTTTATATGCTTTAATTGCAACGCGTTTTTTTTTTCGCCACACAAAACGTCTTCCATCCGACCCAAAAATATTAAATTTACTTTCATCAGTAAAAATAACTGTTTTCCAGAAGTCGTCTGATTTATTTATATATTTTTTTGGCATAATCTGAACGTTGTTTTATATTCGGTGATGGTGTGTGGTGCAATGGCGGCTAGAAGTGTGGGAAATCTCATGTTTGAGGAAAGGACGATGGGCAAATTTAGTTATTTGAATATAGATAAATGTAAACCTTTTTTTATTTTACTATTAATTGGCAATTTTTATAATCCCGGGCTTTTAAAAACATTTACTTTATTCGAATCGGGTAAGTATTTTTCTAATTATAATCAAATATACTTTCAGCTGTATGGGGTACGGACAATTGTTTGAGACATTTTATGAATGCTTAATTCTTTGCCTTTCCAAAACTGTTAAACATTTTTAAATCGGTCTAAAAATGTGTGAGGAACTAAAGTGCTACGACCTATCCTAAAACGGTTTTTTCAAAATAACTTAAAATTTTAAGGGTGTTTCAAATCTTTGAATACGGGTTTTGTATGTCCGTTCAATATATTAGTGTGGGATACAAAATCCAGTTTGCTGTTCAACATAATCCCGAGGTACCGAAACTGATTCACAATATTAATTCAAGCGCATTCAAATATTCAAGACATAATTAAATCTATTCAAAGGATTAAAAATAATCGCATTCGTCTTTGACAAGGAGTTTGATGATGCCAGATTTAAATGATCTCTAATAGTTTCCATTATACCTAGAATCAAGCCAGCGATATTAGGACCAGTTTATATATTTAATGAGGGATTTGCTTTTTTTGATCAGATTAATTTGTTTGCAGTTTATTCCACAAACAGAAAGAATTATTGGTCATCCTATTACTTATCTAAGTACGTTCAACAATTCCAATTGGTTCTAAAGTTTTCCAAGATGTGTATTTTTACATGTTTTTCTTATTTTCTGTTTTAGCTCCATTATATTTCGTTTGATTTGGCAACGTTTTGCGTTAGAAAAAAAGTGTATTATTGATAAAAAAAATTGGGAATTTGGAAAAAATCGGAATGAAATACTTTGACAGGTATATTTTGTGCAATTTCGTTTAAAATTCAAACTATTTAAAAAATATAAGAAACCCTGTTTAGATTATTATTATCTGTGATAATAAAACTAATTAATTAATATGAGAAATTAAGAAAAAAAAAAAGTGAACATGGACAACAACTCCTTTTGGGGCCACATTAATGTCTATAAGTATGTATGTATTAAAAAGACTCAAAATTGTTTATTAATATTTTTTTATTCAATAATTACTTTTCATTACACAATTAAATATGTATGTTATAGATAGATCTAAAAATTATGATTTCTACGTTAAAAATTTAATAATTGAAATTTGATAATTTTATTATTTATTGCTGGAAACTTAAGTATGAGAGCGAATTGTTAAAACAAATGAAATTCGTAATATATAGAAATCAAATAAAGTGGAAATATTTAAATAAAATAACTCAAAAAAAATATAAAATAAATACATTATTTTATAATCCGTTCATCCAATTATTTATTTTTATTTTTTAATATTATGTCTGTGGTTTTTATAAAATTGAAATATGTATTTATTATATTATTAAAATTAAAACAATTTTTCTCATTCTGATACATTAAATCAATTGTAATAAATATCAAGCATAAATATTAAATAATTAAATTATAATAAGCAAACGACAAAAGACTGAAAAAATATTCAGAATAATTAATATTTCAAATAGAATTTTGCAGATTTTTTTAATACATCAAATTCAGAAATAAACACAATGAAAATAATAGTGGTTATGTAGACTTAAGTGCTTTATATTCCGGCTAAGATTTTTCAATATCTTAAAAAGTGAATTTTAAAATATAGAAAAGTAGTGTTGTATCCTTTTTTATATTTTTTGTGAGAAGTGGCGTCGTTTTTAACTATAACGAAATAAAAATATTGATTGTTAGACATGTCAGATATAACTCATTACTGGTCGCGCTATTCATAATGATAACACCGTCCAAAAATGTTTCAATATTTTTCAGAAAGTGAAAAACACAGGCGCACGTTGTAATTTGTGTGCTAACAAACTTGCTGCTTTGTGTGCAAATTCCCGCAAGGAAAATACAACAGGCTCGCTAGTTATCATAAATCTTGTGATTATGAATAAGGCAGTGTTACAATTTGATCATCTTACTTACTTTTTATACATATTGAGTCATACGTGGTAAGTTGTTGAATATAGAATTTTTAAATCTTACTTAAACGCTTTGTGTATGGATGTAGTCCCTACAACTTTTTCAAATAAGCGGCGCACTTGACAGCACTGCTGACTTGTCCCGTGTTCACAATATTCAATTTCTTGTGTTTTGCCCGGAACTTTTTCACATAGGCCTCGATTAATTTCTTGATCTTAAATGGATCAATTTCACCCGATTTACTGTGACAAATCTAAAAATTTAAAAGATTTTGTGTGTTTCAGCAAAAATTAATTTAATTGAGATGAACAAAAAGGTAAAATTTATTTACCTTGGGCACAGCACGTCGCATAATTTCTTTGTAATCATCCTTGGTGATTTGTTTCTTATTAAAACGTGGTTTTAATACCAATTTTACTTCCTCCACTACGCGCTCTTGGCGATTCAACTTACGCATGAACTGTTATTTAAAATAATAGATGGATTGTTTCGGATAAAAAAAATAATATATACATATATTTTTACAATTGTACATTACCTTATCTTTAGCATGTAATTCGACTGCGGAATTTGGTACATCATCGTATATTTTATTGTTCTCATCATTAGATTTCCCAACTGTAATAAAACATTTATATATATTAGCATAAAATAAATAAATTTGACTTGCTATTAACATTTTCAAAATGGAGTATATGTATGTACCTAGTATATATTTTGTTCTCTAATAATTATATTTTAAACAAATTGCTATTTTATTTTACATAAAAATAAATATATGTAATAATATAAAAGTAACATTATGGAAAGAATTATAAAATGGAAAGAAGTGAATTCGTGTTCTCATTAAGTATTTTTTCTTTTCGGAAAAAACCCATCCCTCAAACCGAGGCTAAGCTTGATTAAATACTATAGGAACTCTGCACCATCAATTTCAATGGTAAAAAAGTGGTATACTGCATTTCGTTGTGGCTATACAAACACGAAAGATTCCGAACATCCTAGGCGCCCTGTTGAGGTATCTACACCCGAAACAATTAAAAAAACTAGTATATCCCGGTGCACTTCGCTACCCCTATCCTAGTAAAATTAAACTATGTACAATGGTATGATAATAACACATTCAAAATATTGAGAATCTCTCAATTACTGTTTATTTGATATTCAAACATTATCTAATTTGGTATGGGAGACACTACTTCACTGTTCTGATCCCACCCATTTTTATGTATTTTATGTAAAAAATAACTCATATTCACTTTAACTTTACTTTATATGGGAGGCGTCATTCCAACTAAGCCGATCATGTTTAGATAAACATTGTAAAATGATCAAGAATAAATTCGTTTTTAATATGGTAATAAATTGATTGATATACATTTTAAATACTTTTAGAATTATAGTTCTCCAGATATTCGAAATTAATTATTTACTTTGAATGAGAGGTGCCACCACTAATGCAATCCCGACCACTTTCAGCCAATCTCTGTAAAATGGTAATAGAGCTATGCGGACAAAGTTTAAAGAATCATGTAATTATAACTTTGTATGGGAGATGACTCACATCCTTTTCCGACCCTCCCATTTTGGTTCCCCAGACATTCGAAATAAATATTTACTTTGTATGGGAGGTGCTACGTCCTCTAATCTAATTTCGCCTATTTTCAGCTAACTCCGCACAGTAATAACAAATTAATTCGTAAAAAGCTTAAACACTTTTATAATTGTAATAGTTCTCCAGATATTCGAAATTAAATATTTACTTTGTATAGGGTGTGCCACGCCCACTATTCCAATCCCGAAAATTTTCAGCGAAACTATGCAAAATGATAAAAGTTTGAAAAATCTTGAAATTATAGTTCACAAAATATTTAAAAATAACTATTTACTTTGTATGGGAGGTGACTCGCCACCTGTTCCGATCCATCTCATTTTTGGTTAAACTTCATGCAGTGATAATAAATTGATTCGTATAAAGTTTAAAGCCCTTCGCAATCATAGTTCTGCAGATATTATAAAATAACTATTTACTCACAATTACATATTGAGAAAATAAAAAAAAACCTTCAAAATATTTCTTTCAAGCGACTTTAAATTACATAATAAAATCTCCTTCTTCATTGTTTTCTATAACAACTCTCACTTAAAACAGATCGAAATCAATACTGTTTAATTGTTTCTCTTATTTATTTACAACAACACGCATTGCTTTGTTTACTTTTTAGCTTAAGGTTCACATGTACATGTTTTTGCATATGTGTTAGTAACATCTTAAAACGCTTATAACTCCTAAAAAACCGATGAACCGATTTCAATAAAATATATATTCTGCACTTCTGTGAATAAATCCCTTTAAAATGGTATATTTCTTTCCTAAATTGAAAGTATAATGTGAGCGTAAAAGGGGTCTAAAGAAATCGACTTGCCTATTAATATTGGCCGATCGAATATTGAAAGTGCGAGAGATTGTGAAAGCCATATGCATCTCACAATCGACCACAAACACAATCTGGTGACAACTACGCAGGAGTGTTTGTCATTGTTCAATTGCATTATGGACGAGTTTTAGCACCGTTTTGTAACCGTGGATCCACCACAACCATTAATGTCATGGCGACTATTTTTAGGGATGCACGTGGTATAATCCACATTGACTATCTTCTAAAGTGTAAAACAAAATGGAATTCTAAATACTGTTCAATGTATATATGTTTTATCTTTTCTACTATCGTTTTATATAACTTTTTCTAAATTATATAAAACATATCACTTAAGTGAAACAAGTAAGAGAGCTATATTCGGCTGTGCCGAATCTTATATACACTTCACCAAATTATGCAATTTTTTTTTTCCAAAGTTGTTTTTTAAATTTTGGATTTTTTTTTTCAAATTGTTTTTTAATTTTTTGAAATTTAAATTTTTGTTTGTTTTTTAAATTTTTTTTTAATATCTGTCATTAGATATCCATATTGTCTATATTAATGACTTAGTAATCCAGATATACACATCTGCTCAAAATAATAGATACACCTAATTGGAAAAAATTTAAATGGCGGTAACATTGAAAATTTCCTCGCAAGCGTTAAGAATACATCATATTATTAAAATTTCTATGTGGCAATGTCATGTCAGTCAAAAATCTGGCAACTATTTGCTTTCATGTTGATTTTTAAAAACGAATTTATTTGAATTACAAAAAATTATTTGCTCATAAAAATAGATACACATCAGTAATTTGTAATTTGTTTATATACAATTTTTTTTTTGTGCAATTTTTTGTTCCTATTTACGTGAAACAGTAAGTATAATTTAAATTTTAGCAACAATTTTATAAAAAATAGGACTCTTTTGAAGAAAATGGGACGAAATCATCATTGTACCGAAGATGAGAAAAAAATTGTTCAAACGATGAGAAATCAAGGAAAATCATTACGGGAAATAGCAAAGAGCATAGGAAGATCTTTACATTTTGTCCAAAATGCTTTATCTAAAAAACAAAAAAGAGAAACTCGCGGTAGACCAAAGAAAACCAGTCCAGAAACAGATAGGCGGATCGTCCTTATGGTTAAAAAAGACCCTTTCATATCATTGAAAGCTATTTCTGCGGAGCTATGTAACGAAATCAGTCCACAAACAGTTCGTCGTCGTATTTTACAAGCTAAATTGCCGGGAAGAATTGCCAGAAAAGTGCCACTAATGCGCCAAAAAAATATCAAGACAAGATTAGAATTTGCTAAAGAGCACTTACAATGGTCCGGGTGTGAAGGCGAAAAAAAATGGAGAAATATTTTATGGAGCGACGAAACAAAAATAAATTTGTTTGGAAACGACTGCCAAAGAAATGTACGCCGACCAAAAGGAAAAGAATTCCACGTTAAATTTACAAAAAAGACGGTAAAACATGGCGGAGGAAACATAATGGTTTGGGGTTGCTTTTCATGGAATGGTGTTGGTCCGATATTCCGAATAGAAGATACCATGAATGCTAGTGGGTATGCATCGGAAAATATGCCATTAATATGGACATTCCAGCAGGACAACGACCCAAAACATAGTTCAAGATTAGTTAAAAACTGGTTCTTGGAGAATAACGTACCTGTTTTAAGCTGGCCCAGCCAATCCCCTGATTTAAACCCAATAGAAAACTTGTGGAGTGAATTAAAGATAAGGCTTTCGAAGGAAGTTTTCAAAAATAAAGACGATTTATGGGAGAAAACGCAAAAAATATGGTACGAGATTCCATTGGAGAAGTGTCAGAACTTGATATCCAGTATGCCCAGAAGAGTGGAGAAAGTTTTACAAAACAAAGGTGGATATACTGGATACTAGCTTTACTTTAATAATAAACTAATTTTTTTAAGATAAAATTTATTAGCTTTTGTTTAATAAGAATTTTTAAAAATGTATCTATTATTATGAGCACCAAATTTTTCGAAATTTAAGAAATTTAATTTACTTTATAATATTTATTATTAATTATGAAATATTTTGTTTTTGTTTTTTACTCTCCTTTTAACTATAAATAAAAATCGACTGAATTTTTTTTATAATTTTACAATATACCATTATTTTTTTTCGTTTTTAAAAAATAAATTTTGGTGTATCTATTATTTTGAGCAGATGTGTAGGTAAAAAATCGAGGTTGTCCTGGTCCTGGACGGACATGGCTTATTCGACTCCTCTATCTATAAGGATCCAGAATAAACATATGGGCAAGTCCCAGAAACAGTCCACCAACAAAAAAATTTTTAAATGAATCAAAACTTGGAATCAGAGACCAAAAATAACTGTTATTTAATTTTTAGAGACTGAAAAAGTTAGGCATAAATCAATGAAATAAAAGTTATTCATAATAAATATTTTTTTTTGTTGTTCATAACTTTTTTTATATTTTTTTACGTTGCCTAATAAGTGTTATTCCTAATTTATATTTTTTTACGTTGCTCATAACTTTTATTTTCGATTTATATTTTTTTACGTTGCTCATAACTTTTGTTTTCAATTTGTATGTTTTTAAGTTGCCTAATAAGAGTTATTCTAAAAAATATATTTTTTTCGTTGCTCATAACTCAAAAGAAGTTTCTTTCGTAACCTTGATTGCATTTTATTAGTACATACATTGTATTTAACCTTTAAAGTCGCAAAAAATAAGCTTGGTATGAGATTGATGGTTTTTATTGTGTGTTTTTTAATTATGAAGAATTTTGTTTCACATTCAATGTTTTAGCAAACGCATTGTCCGCCAAGTTGCACCTTTTCTCAGTCAACAATATACGCAAAGCAAGAAATGCTCTTTCAACAGAAAGCCGTTTAGCCGGCAGTGCATAGACAATATGAACCAATTTATTTAAAAATTGCAAAAGTATCCTTTTGCAATTTTTCTTCCTAATATTGCAACAAATCGGCTTCTACGTCCAGTCTCATAGGTTTAAAGCTCTCTATTTCAGCTATATCTGCTAATAACTCTCGCGATGTATTGCCTTTGTCATCTTCTGAAGATAAATCCACTTCAAGTTCTCTAATTGATGTTCCGAACAACGATGACGTATTTAGATTCGTCGATTCGTCAATCAGAAAATCGGATATTGGTTGAAGTGGAGATACTTCAGATGAAATTAACTCGAAAATAAAAATTATGTTACGCCAACCACGAAAAGGGTGAATGTAAAAAAATATTTATTATGAATAACACTTATTGAAAAGCAAAACTTATTTTCATTGAGAATAACTATTATTTAAAGAAACAAAAATTTATTTCTGCAGTTATGGCTAAATTTTTTTAGATATTTCTTATAACAGTTATGTCTCTGCTTGGAATTCTTAATTGTAATATTAGACTTGATATGTATATTATATTTTATATATAAACAAAATGTATTTTGATGGTCATTCATACAAAAATGATTATCAAATCCAATACTAGGTCAGATATCTTAATTTTATACAAAAAAATTGAATTTTTTAGTGTGTTTTTATAATTACTGAAATGTTAACAAGATGGTTCGATTGACAGCTATATTTTTGACCATTCAATTTAAATACAAATGAATTTTGAGTAATTTCACTTTGAATGGAAAAGGAGATAATTTTCTAGCATCTGGATAATTTGTAACGAGCGTCACGTAACGTGCGTACCAAAATGTTCTCGGCTTTTTATGAAAAAGGCAAATGATTGTTCATGCAAATAAGTTATATTAGAATTCTCTTTCATTCATCTTTCTTTTAGGAATAAGATTTTGTGTGCTTTATTATGCCAAATTCGCTAAAATTTATCATCGCAGTTGTATTATTGCATTGAAGTGACATCTGGTACTATTACTACATGTTTTTCAAGATTGGAGAAAATCCTCAACATGATTGTCCGTTTTGTTTTTAATGTGGGATTAAGAGAACATATAACGCCATATGTTGTAAGGTTCTTGGGATGTACATTCCGTAAATTTGTGAATTTTAGGCTATTGATATTCTTGTACAGACTTATTATTACTTCGATACCACCTAGCCTACGAGATAACATTTGCTTTTCAAGGTCTACTAGGAATGCACAAATTATACTACCTCGTATTTCTACTCCCATTTTTGAACGTTCATTCCTAGTAAGAGTATCTAGTCTTTGCCGACTCAAGTAACGTTTTTAGAAAAAAACTTTTTTTGTATATTTGTGAAAATGTTTAGTTTCTAAGTATTTTCATAAATAATATAATTGTTTCTTTTGAATTGACTTATACAGTTTTTTTCGCTAACAAGGACCCTTTGTTTCTGAATAGCTTATATTTATATATCATTTATATCTCTTTTTTGGCTGGGGGCCATAGTTTTTAATTTAAGTATGTTTTGTAATCATCAGGGAAACCAAAATATGCAAATGCATGTTTTTTCTGGTGAGTCTAATGAGCACATGGATAAGATATTTACACGTTTCAGAACTATTTAAGAATTTTGGAATCGATTTGTTAGTGCATATTTTTGCATATTTTACCCTTAAATGCATATTTTTGCATATATTTGTTTTAACAGCATATTTATGTCATATTTTTGCGTTTTTAGAGCATATTTTACTGTTTAATAGCATATTTTGACTTTATCAAACAAATTTTGTCTTACTTATTTTTCGCTATTGTGTTACAGGTTTTTACTTGCTTTGTTTAAAATTCAAAATTGAAAAAATTTAAATAACAAAATTTTTTTTTTAAGAATTTAAAAAAAAAAAATTTAAAAAACCAATTCGAAAATTTTTCCAAAAAATGAAAAAACTGTTGTTCACCTAAAAATATTTAAATTTTTTTATTTTGAAGTATAATTCTAAATGTTAAAGAAATATTGTTTTTTAATTTTGCTCCTATAACTTCAGTTGATGTCGAAAGAACATTTTCTATGTATAAAAATGTTTTCAGATCTACTGGACAACGATTTATGTTACTTTACCTATTTAGAAATGAATTGTATTAGCGGTATTCACAATGTAGAGTACTTGGCCTAGTAAGAAAGCAGAAGAGCTATTTATTGACAAATATTTTCTAATGCATTTTGTTTTTATTTTTTGGATATTGTGAATACCGTTATTGATTTTTTTTAAATAAAAGTATATTCTTTGGTTAAAAATTATAAAAAAAATTTGTTTTTTTAAGAGCATATTTTTTAAATTTTAAGAGCATATTTTAAAGTTTTTACTGCATATTTAAAGCGCTTAAAACGCTTTTTTTAGAGCATATTTCCGGTTTCCCTGGTAATCATAAATAATTTGTTATACTCTGTAATATTTACTATTAGTATTAATATGAATGTATTAGTATTAATGTTATTGGCCAAATGTGGCTTACAAATATTACAATAAATGAAATGAAAATGAAAAAAATTACGAATAAACATTTCAAATTTTAAAGTTACTTCCACTTTTTGTAACGTGCGTCACAAAATTTTGCGATCAATTATTTCGCAAGAAATGACAATTAAATGGAAATGTCGTATGCCATTTGGAATTGCACATAAATTTCACTATAGCGTATAGTATACGT
Organism: Calliphora vicina; assembly: GCF_958450345.1. NCBI lineage: Eukaryota > Metazoa > Arthropoda > Insecta > Diptera > Calliphoridae > Calliphora > Calliphora vicina. The sequence continues at coordinate 48,433,979 of NC_088780.1, forward strand.
TGGAGGTATCTTATTTGAAAAACCAAAAAATTTTCATATTTAAATATGAAAACGTGTACAAATGAAACGTTCGTCACGCAGGATTAGCCCATATATACTTTACAGGGTCGGAAAATTATATTGTGGAAATTACAAACGGAATGACAAACTTATATATACCCTTCTCCCGAAGGTGAAAAAATTTAAAAAAATTTCGTTTATATATATCTTAAAAAAGATAAAAATTGCTTTAATTTTAAAATACGCTTGAGTGAAATGACATTTAATCCGTAGGATATTTCCATTTTTATAGAAAATATAAGTAAAAATCGATATAGACATTCAAGATAATACGATACATACATATCGCACACCCAGTTCAAAAGTGACGCAACTCAAAATTTTAATTTTTCAGAAATCGAAAATAAATATATACCAATTGAAACATAATGAAAGACATTAGTGTTTTTTTAGGCACAGTTAACAACAACAATACACTGATATCTTTTGTATAGATAAACAAGTGTATTATGCATAGTTTCAGCGTAAAATTAATTTTTCGGGTTTATATAACCCGACAAATTAATTTTGAGTTGTGTCACTTTTGAACTGGGTTAAACAGAATAAAAAAAATCTATTACAAATCATGAGTAATTACATAATTCATTAGTTTTCTTCCGAAGTCAAAAGGCGAAAATGAGAAACATCTTAGATCCCTAGGTAGTGTATTCCATATTCTTGATAAACGTATCTGGAATGATATTTCAATTTTAGATTTAGAGTTTCGTATTTGTTTTATTTCAATTAAAATGTATTCTGAAACATATCTCAAATTATTTAATCAGGTTTTAGTACCACACCTTGATGAAAGCAGCCTAATGGGCTAATATCAAGGTATGGAATTACCACATTCGATATCGAGTAAAACTGATCGTAATTTTCACAATTTTCAATTAGTACATTTTATTATAATTATAATATCGAAATCATTTTTCGATACGATAGCTCATTCTATCACGAATGCGGTAATTCTATGTATTTCTTTAAAAATAAGAGAAAATATGTTGCGTACAAACGATTGTCTATCACGGTATATTATAAACAATTATTAATTTATCTATAAATAGGTAAAAGTGATATATTCGTATGTAACTTTCACCTAAGTATACATTAACATGAAGTTTAAAAACAAAAAATTTGGATTAAAAAAAGTTTTTCCCAATTTTGACCTATTACCTATGCTAAGAACATATCAAAATATTCCTTCAATGTTGGCATTGGTATACCTTCTGACAGCCCGACACCATTTGTTTCAAACAACACACATACGTTTGGTATGCCCCACAGTGGCTCAGAATAGTTTTATACAGTTGATAGCGGCCATATAGTTCAAACTACATCATTTATTCAGTTTGTTTCGCCAAATTACCATGGACGGATATAGTGTTTAACAACACGTACATATGGTAAAATTGTTTAATCAAAATGTGTGTTCTGAACGGGCAATATTTCGCGCGCTTCGCCAATTTTACGGTGAATGCATCCAGAAAAAGTCACTGTTTGGTGTTGATTTTAAACCGGAGGTCAATTATAGCGTTCGCCGTTGACGGCGATAATTACCAACTTCTTTTGGCCAGAATTGGATGATATGGACATCAACGACATGTGGTTTCAACAGGACGTCACTAGGTACCATACACAATGGCATCGATAGGCCTTTCAAACGAATGGAAAATGTCAATGATATCCCTTTACATGCTTAACAAGACTTATTTGCGTTAAAATTTTGTAAACTCATACAAATAAAATAAAAAGGATTTTTATTACTATGTAATACATATTTATATTTTGGCCTAGAATGGCTTTGTATTACAATCTTGAATAAATAAAATAAAAAAATATCATATCAATTCTTGTAAAAAATAAAAAATTAAAAAAACTGCAATAAGGAACACAGGTCCTAAAAAATTTTCTTATGAAGGAATGAGACAAAAATCGATTAAATGCTGTGTTCGAGAGCAACGGAGGTACAACAAAATATTAATCAACGAATATTTTACATAAAATAAAATTATAATGTACATATGTCTATTTATTTGTTCCTTATATAGCCTAAACCACTGGACTGATTCTCTTGAAGTTTTTACTGTAGGTTCGTCTATATCTGGATGGAACAATATGCAATTTTTATTTTGAAATTCCAGACATCGCTCCGCACAGTTGTCATAACTCAAAAAAATTTTATTTTTTAGGAGACCGATATATTTTTTTTTTAATTTTTTAAGGATAGCTTAACAATTTTGAACACACAACTAAAATAATACGTTAATAGGTTGTGAAATTAGGAAAGAAGATCCTGGGAGCTAATTCACAAGACTTTGTCAGTTATTAAAACAACTTATTTAGTATGCAATTGAGCTATTAACTTGAAATTTGAATTTTTTTTAATTATGACGTTAGCAGCAAATGGACGATATGGAATATCTGGTGACATATAATTGTGAAAGCCACAAAACTTCGCATTTAGATTGGCTATAAATGGACATGATTGACCATAAAAAAAATTGTCAATTTCAATAGTGCTGATCAAAAATTGTGTTTTATAGGAAACAAACTTTAAAATATTGTATTGTGTATTAGAAAATAGTACCACTAAGCCACTTTGAAAAATGTTCACATTTTTGTTCAATTTTGACCACACATTTTTCAAAGGACAAAATATTTTATTTATACCTGATTTTTGCTTTAATAACGTATTTAATATTTTATTGAGGATTTTTGAATAATAAAAAATAACCCTTTAGTGCACTTTTGATTTATTAGATTTAAAAAATAACTCGAATGATTCAGTTTATTTAATTCTGAAAAACATTAAAGTTAGCACCATTCATATTGACTGTGTTTTTCGTGATTTTAAAAGTTGAGGTTAATTTTAACCCCAAGTGCTATTAAGGGTTAATTTTAATTTGTCTGCAGTTTTTGTAAATACTAGACTATGTGTTATATTTTCCTTAAGTTTCATCAAAATTGGCCCAAAAATATATAACATTTTGCTATCTCTCCATGAGAAATTCCAAATATTGAAAATTTTGACCTTTGACCTTCACGATTTAAGGGTTAACGTTTTCCGATTTTAGTAAAACTTTCAGACTATATTTAAAATTACCTGGAATTCGGCTCATTCGTCAAAATATGGCCAAAAAAATAGTTTTTCTTGAAAATCTCAAAATTTAAATCGCAGGTACGGAAAAACTATAGGAGGTGTTTTCATACTTTTTTCATATTTTTATTCCCAATAAATCCCAATGTGATGATCAAAAAATTTTTAAATTTGTTTAACAAAATTTTCAAAAATTTGTAATTGGAGTTTTGAAACTGAACCCTTTCAGGGTCAAAAATAATTTAGGCGAGCTAAAAGTATGAAAATTTATATTTATACTAATTTGAATACGCTGAATCTGGGAATAAAATTTTTGTATTTGGTTGTTCCCAAGTCTGTCTGTCTTTTATTTAAAACAAAAAAATTAAAACTAAATGTATTTTATTATACAAAAAAGCGCATAGAAACAGAGTAAGTTATAATGTCGAATATATTCGACAAAACCACTGAAAGGGTTAAAAAAATTAAATTTGTTTCGTCATACCTGCGAATAGGTTAACGATATCCTACGAAGACAAAAACTCATATACAAGTAAATATGGATATATTTTAAGTAAAAATGTACTTTTATTATAATATTTATCAAAATATGTTAATTTTGTTTCTACATTTCCTGCCGATTTTTTAATAACTTTAACATTTTTTAACCAATTTTTGTCTTTTATTTTTATTAGAACGACAATTACGTGTACATTTCGATTCTTTTAAATTAAATTGCAAAAGTAATTATTTAATGCCAACATTTTTACAAAATCTGAAAAAATTGCATTTCCCCTTGTAAATGCACCTCAAAACTTCAGCGTCGTTGCGGCACCAGTTAGCGTTATCCTATCATCCTAATATTTTACACAACGAGTTTCTACAATATATAGAACCATTCTAGAGGGGGGGACGGCATATACCTAGAACATTTTTTTCGTCCATACAATCTTGGAGCACGTGTACGTGTAGCCGAAAAAGAACGATTGCACGAACACAACTATGTGATTGATGTCGCAACATCTTTAAAACTCCAGGTTAACCACCAAATATCAATGTTATTGAGAATTTGTGGAGTTTTCTTGAGATAAATATTGGAAAACATTAGATAAATAATAAGCAGGACTTAAAAAATGCACTCCAACATGAATGGCAGAAGATAACGACGGAATATACACAAAAACTGGTTAACTCTATGCAATCTAGACTTAAATCAGTTTTAAAACAAAAGGGATATCCCTCAAAATATTAGTTTTCTTTAAAATATGAATAAAATTGTTTTAATTTATTGTTTGTAATAAATTAATTTAGTAATTTACAGTCTTATGCAAAAAAAACTTAAAACCGTTACTAACCGTTGTTAAGCTAAATTCGATAAAAGTATATCCAAAAACGAAAATTAGCTTAAAACACCTGTAGTAAACCATTGTTAAATATATTCAGTCTTATGCAAAAAAAAAACCTTATTGTAGATTTAAAACACAATTTTGTTAACGAACACTTTAGCTTTAAAACCCATTTATAAAAGTATTGTATGCAAAAACGTTTGTTAAAGGCATAATAACTAATGTACTGATTTTTGTCTAAGCTGGCAATGCTTCTCATTTATTTCCCCTTTTTCGTTGTTAGTGTTGCTTTCAATTCGTTAATTTTCTTTTTTTTTCATTGATTGTTTTTAGTAATAATAAATTTTTGAAGATAACAACTAATTTTTAGAGAAAAAATTTATATCTGATTCTAGTATATTTATATTAAGCTAAAATATATTAATGTACATACTTTTTTATATAGTATTTCAATTATTATTAAAAGTACTCGAATGACGAATATTCTGTGCTAAAATAAACATCACGGTTATAAATTTATTTTATTAATTTATTTTTATTGACATTTTGTTAAATTTGAACAAAATTTAATGTGGAAACACACAGTTATAATTCCGGAGTGGGTATATTAGATTGTGTGGACCTTCTTCCACAATGTTTACACATTTTATTACTATTTGGCGTTGCAGGTTAAACGTAAATGACAAAAATGCCAATCAAACTCACTTGTGAGCCTCATGTAGTTCACTGCCGGAGGAATATCAAACAAAATCATATACTATTAAAATGGAACTTATTCGCCAGCGGAGTGAAAATTGTGTTTAGCAATTGCAATATTATCGTCTGTTATTCCAAATTTATCTTTAAAATCCTCTTTTTTAAGATAAAAAGTAAAAAGAATTCCTATAAATAGGTTTAAAATAGGGTTGAATCATTATAAGAAACACTAACAACGAAAAAGGGGAAATAAATGGGAAGCATTGCCAGCTTAGACAAAAATCAGTACATTAGTTATTATGCCTTTAACAAACGTTTTTGCATACAATACTTTTATAAATGGGTTTTAAAGCTAAAGTGTTCGTTAACAAAATTGTGTTTTAAATCTACAATAAGGTTTTTTTGCATAAGACTGTTAATATGTGCACGTAATAAGCTGTGAGGTTATTTTTCTTGAAATTTCGTTTTTATGTTAAATATTTTTAATAAATGAATTGTTTTTAATTTTTTTTTTGTTAATACAATAAATAATACCATATTTTCAAATATTTGTCTGTGTTCTTTTTTTAATATGTGAGATAATTATAAAAATATAACGAAATCTTTTATAAAAAATCATATGCACGAAATAAGCTGTGAGCCACTGTAATTCGAAAAAAACCAAAAGATGGGTCAAATTTTAATCACAAATTAAATTTATTGAAAGCTTATGTCCTCCTGTACGATTTGTTTGTACATCATTTTGCAATTTTTTTCCAAACCATTGTGCCGAATTTGAACGGAATTATCAAGATAAGAGTAGGAGACTATAGATGGAGTGTCGTGAAGGAGACAAATGAAAATATTGTTACGTAATTGTACTTGAATTCAAATATAACTATTTTAACGGCTGATTTAAAAGTAGCCTAATGCTTTCAAATAACAGTGCTGTAATATCAAACTGTAACATAACTGTGGGCATTATTAAATAAAAGCTTTCAGTTGACCATTGATCGTAAGTTGGCAACGCTGCGACCGTATATTCGAACTCGAATAATCAGTTAAAGAACATTGTAGAAATAGAGCTTTCTAGATGGTTATGCAGTGTTATAAATAGTGGCAGAGGTTGTAGTCGTGAGTGAGTTTATCAGAGACGCTATTTGAATAAACATCAACTGAGTGCCTTAAAGAGTGCTGTATTTTTCAAGTGAATTCGTATACATGTATGTATTTCTGAGAATTTATAAACGTGTATAAAAAAAACATTGAGTGACTATTTAATTCTGTTGTTGTTGTACATTTTAAATAAATAAAGAGTTGTTACAATTTTCAAACTACTAAACGGCTTTTATTTGCAATCAAAAGTATCCGGTTTATTTAAAGGAAATAAACCAAACGTTTTGAAAAGGTTAAAACGTAACAATTGGTGCCAGAAGTGGGATTGCAAATTAATAAGCATGAAGTTTGAGGAACTAAAAGTTGAACAACTCAAGAAAGAATTGAGTAAGTTGGAGATACCAACAGCAGGTAACAAGGCAGAATTGCAGAAGAGGCTGACAGACGAATTCAAGCGGCGTGATATAGACATCGGTGCTTACGAATTCGAGTATAAGAAAGAAATGGAAGTTTCTGCACGTGCAACAACAAGCAGCATGGATTTAAGCACAATGTTTGCTGCTATGATGGAAAAATTGAACGAAGTTAAAACTGAAGTTAAGGTCAACAATGAGAAGCTGGAAGCGAAATTTCAAGAAACTTCTAAAGCTACAGACGAAAAACTTCAAGAACTTTGTGTGGTTATAAACACCTGAGTAGATAACCTTGAAATGCAAGTATCCAAATTTGACAAAAAGGTGTCCGAATTAGAGAACGGCCTAGAAAAACAATCCCAAAAAGTTGATAATAAATTTCTCGATCTGGAAAGGAAAATTAATAATCTTCAATGCCAAGACGGACCGGTGCGAGTTATTTCAGAAACATCGAGTAGAATAAAGGCTCCTAGTTTTGATGGCACCACACCATTTAATGTGTTCAAGTTCCAGTTTGATACGGTTACCATTAGAAACATGTGGAAAAACGAAGAAAAAGCTATCGAATTGATTTTGGCCTTAAAAGGAAATGCAGCGGTAGTTCTTGAAAGCGTGCCAGTGAGCAACAGAAATTGTTATGATGGCATAATGGAGGCGCTACAACGTAAGTTCGGTGGCGAACATAAAAAAGAATTATACCGAATGGAATTGCGTGGTAGAGTGCAGAATGCTAATGAGACGCTACAAGATTTTGCGATGGAAATCGAGCGTTTGCTGCTACAGCTTATTTATCCAGGGGAGAACCATCCGATTTTGGAGCATTTGAAGATAGAGGCATTTGTGAATGGTATTCACCAAAGTCATCATTTTTTGAAACCGTCTCATTCGCGCTGGTACAAGAAACAGCAAAGATAATTTCAAAGCCCCAGATGTGTAATGTGCGGAAGATCGAGGTTGTCGCTGAAAATGATAGAAGTATGGTCAACGAATTAAAAAAGGCAGTTTTAAAGGCATTAAGGAAGAGACAACTAAAGCCAAAGTTAAATGTTATAACTGTGGAAAAATGGGTCACATTCAGCGAAACTGCAGAGCACCAAGAAAGCGAATCAGATATGTTTCAGCATCAAGAAATAACCAGATGGCGAATCATCAAGCATTACAGGAGCCACCTTTAAAGCGAGCTTGCACTGAGGGACAGGATCTGACACCCACACCTGATGGCCCTACCATCTCCATATCAGTACTGCAGCAGGAAAATAACAATTTTACTGCTAGTGGGTACATCAACGGTCGGAAGCACAACCTTACTATGGACACGGGAGCGTCGCATTCTATCATCAGAACAGATGTAAGTCTACGCACCGCTACTGGAGAGCCTGCCGCTGTCCATGGTAAAGTTAATGTGAAACTAACTATTGGTGGTATTAGCGTAAATCATGTCTTTGTTGTTGCCGATATTGTGGACGAAGTAATCATTGGTGCAGACTTCATGATTAATCACAGCATTACTTTGGATATGGGACAAAAAGTCATGAATTGGCGAAATGTTAAAATACCCCTTGACGTCGGATATGAGAGCAAGTCTCAAGTAAGAAAGTTAGTTTTTGTTGAGCACAAAAGGTTGCCACCGCAGTCAGAGGATTTGGTATGGGCCCGTGAGGAAGTGGAGGATTGTATAGACAATGGTTTGTTGGTGTTGGAACCAGCAGAAGTGAAAAGTGGCCATGTAACAATGGAGGCCCCCGTTGAACAGTGCAACGGCGAAATGGTTCCTGTTGGATTGCTTGGTCTGTCCCGCAGAGAAAAGATCATCAGGCCGGGTTCCAAGATGGGTGAAGGTGCTTCAGCAGAAAAAGAAATGCATGAACTCGTTCGGATACGACTTAAAATGACAAATGACCAAATGAAAACCAGATATAGCTCACAACGTAATAAGGGTTTGTCATCCAAATTAAGGAATCACTGCAAAGGACCACATAGGCCAGTTAAGAAATTGGACGACATGGTTTATAGAATACGGAAATGTGGAAGACTGATATCGGGAATTAAGGTTGAACATCTGCAACGACTAGCTGCCTATGGGAGAAGTGAATCTATGCCTATTCGGGACGAACAGGCTTAAGCGGAGGGCAGTGTTACGTAATTGTACTTGAATTCAAATATAACGATTTTAACGGCTGATTTAAAAGTAGCCTAATGCTTTCAAATAACAGTGCTGAAATATCAAACTGTAACATAACTGTGGGCATTATTTAATAAAAGCTTTCAGTTGACCATTGATCGTAAGTTGGCAACGCTGCGACCGTATATTGGAACTCGAATAATCAGTTAAAGAACATTGTTGAAATAGAGCTTTCTAGATGGTTATGTAGTGTTATAAATAGTGGCAGAGGTTGCAATCGTGAGTGCCTTAAAGTGTGCTGTATTTTTCAAGTGAATTCGTATACATTAGAGTGACAGCCGATTTTTTTTTTTTAGATTTCAAAGAGTGCACGATGGAATATTGTGACACTAGGCCTAAAAGTTAAGTGCTGAAAATTTGGGCCAAATCGGACAACGATTTCTGGACGCGCATCGAGGTCAAAGTTCAGATATATGCTAAATTTTACTATTTATATGGAATAAATAGGTAAATCTCGTTAACTTTCTGCATTGTTTTCTAGAAATATGTAGATTTATTTATATTTATTTAACAACTGATTGTCACTCTAGTATACATGTATGTATTTCTGAGAATTTATAAACGTGTATAAAAAAAACATTGAGTGACTATTTAATTCTGTTGTTGTTGTACATTTTAAATAAATAAAGAGTTGTTACAATTTTCAAACTACTAAACGGCTTTTATTTGCAATCAAAAGTATCCGGTTTATTTAAAGGAAATAAACCAAACGTTTTGAAAAGGTTAAAACGTAACAATTGGTGCCAGAAGTGGGATTGCAAATTAATAAGCATGAAGTTTGAGGAACTAAAAGTTGAACAACTCAAGAAAGAATTGAGTAAGTTGGAGATACCAACAGCAGGTAACAAGGCAGAATTGCAGAAGAGGCTGACAGACGAATTCAAGCGGCGTGATATAGACATCGGTGCTTACGAATTCGAGTATAAGAAAGAAATGGAAGTTTCTGCACGTGCAACAACAAGCAGCATGGATTTAAGCACAATGTTTGCTGCTATGATGGAAAAATTGAACGAAGTTAAAACTGAAGTTAAGGTCAACAATGAGAAGCTGGAAGCGAAATTTCAAGAAACTTCTAAAGCTACAGACGAAAAACTTCAAGAACTTTGTGTGGTTATAAACACCTGAGTAGATAACCTTGAAATGCAAGTATCCAAATTTGACAAAAAGGTGTCCGAATTAGAGAACGGCCTAGAAAAACAATCCCAAAAAGTTGATAATAAATTTCTCGATCTGGAAAGGAAAATTAATAATCTTCAATGCCAAGACGGACCGGTGCGAGTTATTTCAGAAACATCGAGTAGAATAAAGGCTCCTAGTTTTGATGGCACCACACCATTTAATGTGTTCAAGTTCCAGTTTGATACGGTTACCATTAGAAACATGTGGAAAAACGAAGAAAAAGCTATCGAATTGATTTTGGCCTTAAAAGGAAATGCAGCGGTAGTTCTTGAAAGCGTGCCAGTGAGCAACAGAAATTGTTATGATGGCATAATGGAGGCGCTACAACGTAAGTTCGGTGGCGAACATAAAAAAGAATTATACCGAATGGAATTGCGTGGTAGAGTGCAGAATGCTAATGAGACGCTACAAGATTTTGCGATGGAAATCGAGCGTTTGCTGCTACAGCTTATTTATCCAGGGGAGAACCATCCGATTTTGGAGCATTTGAAGATAGAGGCATTTGTGAATGGTATTCACCAAAGTCATCATTTTTTGAAACCGTCTCATTCGCGCTGGTACAAGAAACAGCAAAGATAATTTCAAAGCCCCAGATGTGTAATGTGCGGAAGATCGAGGTTGTCGCTGAAAATGATAGAAGTATGGTCAACGAATTAAAAAAGGCAGTTTTAAAGGCTTTAAGGAAGAGACAACTAAAGCCAAAGTTAAATGTTATAACTGTGGAAAAATGGGTCACATTCAGCGAAACTGCAGAGCACCAAGAAAGCGAATCAGATATGTTTCAGCATCAAGAAATAACCAGATGGCGAATCATCAAGCATTACAGGAGCCACCTTTAAAGCGAGCTTGCACTGAGGGACAGGATCTGACACCCACACCTGATGGCCCTACCATCTCCATATCAGTACTGCAGCAGGAAAATAACAATTTTACTGCTAGTGGGTACATCAACGGTCGGAAGCACAACCTTACTATGGACACGGGAGCGTCGCATTCTATCATCAGAACAGATGTAAGTCTACGCACCGCTACTGGAGAGCCTGCCGCTGTCCATGGTAAAGTTAATGTGAAACTAACTATTGGTGGTATTAGCGTAAATCATGTCTTTGTTGTTGCCGATATTGTGGACGAAGTAATCATTGGTGCAGACTTCATGATTAATCACAGCATTACTTTGGATATGGGACAAAAAGTCATGAATTGGCGAAATGTTAAAATACCCCTTGACGTCGGATATGAGAGCAAGTCTCAAGTAAGAAAGTTAGTTTTTGTTGAGCACAAAAGGTTGCCACCGCAGTCAGAGGATTTGGTATGGGCCCGTGAGGAAGTGGAGGATTGTATAGACAATGGTTTGTTGGTGTTGGAACCAGCAGAAGTGAAAAGTGGCCATGTAACAATGGAGGCCCCCGTTGAACAGTGCAACGGCGAAATGGTTCCTGTTGGATTGCTTGGTCTGTCCCGCAGAGAAAAGATCATCAGGCCGGGTTCCAAGATGGGTGAAGGTGCTTCAGCAGAAAAAGAAATGCATGAACTCGTTCGCATACGACTTAAAATGACAAATGACCAAATGAAAACCAGATATAGCTCACAACGTAATAAGGGTTTGTCATCCAAATTAAGGAATCACTGCAAAGGACCACATAGGCCAGTTAAGAAATTGGACGACATGGTTTATAGAATACGGAAATGTGGAAGACTGATATCGGGAATTAAGGTTGAACATCTGCAACGACTAGCTGCCTATGGGAGAAGTGAATCTATGCCTATTCGGGACGAACAGGCTTAAGCGGAGGGCAGTGTTACGTAATTGTACTTGAATTCAAATATAACGATTTTAACGGCTGATTTAAAAGTAGCCTAATGCTTTCAAATAACAGTGCTGAAATATCAAACTGTAACATAACTGTGGGCATTATTTAATAAAAGCTTTCAGTTGACCATTGATCGTAAGTTGGCAACGCTGCGACCGTATATTGGAACTCGAATAATCAGTTAAAGAACATTGTTGAAATAGAGCTTTCTAGATGGTTATGTAGTGTTATAAATAGTGGCAGAGGTTGCAATCGTGAGTGCCTTAAAGTGTGCTGTATTTTTCAAGTGAATTCGTATACATTAGAGTGACAGCCGATTTTTTTTTTTTAGATTTCAAAGAGTGCACGATGGAATATTGTGACACTAGGCCTAAAAGTTAAGTGCTGAAAATTTGGGCCAAATCGGACAACGATTTCTGGACGCGCATCGAGGTCAAAGTTCAGATATATGCTAAATTTTACTATTTATATGGAATAAATAGGTAAATCTCGTTAACTTTCTGCATTGTTTTCTAGAAATATGTAGATTTATTTATATTTATTTAACAACTGATTGTCACTCTAGTATACATGTATGTATTTCTGAGAATTTATAAACGTGTATAAAAAAAACATTGAGTGACTATTTAATTCTGTTGTTGTTGTACATTTTAAATAAATAAAGAGTTGTTACAATTTTCAAACTACTAAACGGCTTTTATTTGCAATCAAAACCGGATGGTTTATTTAAAGGAAATAAACCAAACGTTTTGAAAAGGTTAAAACGTAACAATATTTATAAAAAAGAATTAACACTGTTCATTTTTAATTATTTGTTCTGATTTTAATGTCATTTTTAGTATTTTGTTTCTTAATAAATATCTCAAAAGTTTGACGTCCTGGATTTTTTTATATTTTTCCCTTTGGGGAGTAAATATTTTGCGCTATGCTAATGAAAAGGTCTATGCTAACGACTTGCTATTAAAGCTTAATTATTTCGACTCCATTTTATTGCTTGACCACGTAAGCCAACTGTTTTGGAAAAGTTAGTAGCTTTCCAGTTAAAATAAACATTTTCATTGTGAATAATGCTGTTTATCAGACTGTTTATAGAACACAATCGAATAAGTTGAACGAATGTTTTAAATGACTTTTGCTTATGTTACGATAACAAAATCAAGTTAAATTTTCTTTAAACCTCGATTGGGTTCTTTAAACGGGCCGATACATTTAAAATATGTTTATTTTAAAGTTTCAATAAAAATTGGCATTTGTAAATTACAAATTTGTTTCATGTATTCGATAATCTTATAAATTTTTAGAAAAATATTTGATAACCAAATCAATATTGTTAATAATGGTTAACATTTTATTATTAATATTATTATATTATAGAAATTATTTTTATATGTGACTTACCAATCCCATAGTTTGCATAATGATGAAAAGTAATACATAAACAAGTATATACAAGAAAAATATATGAAATTTACCGTAGCATTAAAATTTCAAACTAAAAACGGAAGACTTATTTACCACTATCAAATTTTGATTTAAAGTTAATTAATTTAAATTAATAAAAAAACTAATCACATATAATTTCCAAATGTAAAGTTAAAATAATTTAATAATTTTAGGTTCATATTTTAAAAACAAATATAGATTAGTTTAAAAATACTTGTACTTGTTTGCATATTAACTTTTTTGCTGTAAAAAAAATTGTAAAGAAAATACTTCCCAATAACAAACTTAGATACGAAGATATAACATTAGAGAACAAAAAGAAAATAATGTGTATAAATAAATATAATTATATTACCCAAAACACATCAGTGATTTTTGTGAATAATGAAAACCCACCTTTAACTTTTGATTTTCGCGTAGCAGCCTTATATTTTTTCGAGGGCGTGTATGAGCTTCCGAAAAGATTATCGAATATTTCCAGTTTACCAGAACCACCGCCAGCAGTAGCACCTGCACGTTTTGAGCGTCTTTTATTGCCACTTGTATCTGGTGGGGGTTCAAAAAGATCTTCGTAATCGGCAGAACCGGGAGAATAAGGACTCTCAATGTCGTTCATATTAAACGAATCGTCAGCATTGTTCGATGTACCACCACCACCGTTGCGTACATTAACACCACTACTGCTACTTCCTCCAACGCTTCCGCCAATTTTTGGCATTTTCTTCGATGTTGTCGGTGGAGTGGGACTAGATATGCTGGGTATATGCTGCATATTACTCGAAGTTATAAGTAGATTTGAAAGTACAGTAATTGCTTTGCCTTCGTCTCCTTTGTCGCGGAATGAATCGTCATGGGAATTTACGCCGCCCATACTATTAATGTCGTTTGATTTATTTGCTAAATCTTGTACAATGTTAGCAGCTGATTTTGAGTTAATTAATGCCATAACTAAATCGACAGGATTGATGGAGGCGCCCTGCGCTACAATTCCACCCAATCCCGGTATCTGTTCTCTGCGCTGTTCGCTGTCGACGCCACTCAAATGTTTTTGATTTGATCCTAATTCTCCTCCACCATTTTCACCGCAAATTGTATTCTGAGACACATCCAATTGTTGTGGTGGTGGTGTAGGGGAACGTGGCGATATAGAGGGAGATTTTGTTGGTTCGAATGGATCATAGGCGTCTGGCGAACATGGCCCAGACTCAGGCGGGGTATTAGGTCCAATCTTTTGGCTACTTTGTACATGCATAGAATCCAAATCCGACCGATGACTATCTTGCTGCTGCTGCCTTTCATCCAATTCGGCATCTGAAGCAAGATCGTCATCTTCTTCATGCAGAGGATTTCGGGTTTTATTCTGTTTTTTAGCTTGTAAATTGAATTTGACAGTTGGAGGTTCTGGGGGTGTTTTAGGACCACCAGTTTGTGTCAGATCATAGGAATCTTCATGTATAGTATCCAAACGCTCTGGCGATTTTTCGCCACGTTGTCCACCGCTATGGTTGCGATGAGTTTCCGTATCCCCATCCCTAGGACAAGATTCACTATGGTGACGGTCGCGCCTGTGTTCGGTTGCTTCTTCACTATCGGTAAGTATAATAACATCGGTTGGTTCCTGTTCCACTTGGAAAGGTGAACGCTCCAAATCAATGATGGCCACTGGTTTGGTATCAATTTTTTTACGTTTCCCTTTTCGTTTCCTTGTGGGAGCAATGTTGCTGATTACACGATCTACAGATGGTCTTCGATTAGATAATAAATCTTCGCGATTATGCGGTAATGTAACAATAGTTTGCTGAGAGTGCTGCTGACTTGCTGTAGCCTCTTTATTGAAACTAACGCTTACAAGAATATTGTTTCCTGAAGCAAAAACTTCTTTCGAAGGAGCTGGTTCTGGAGTTTCTGTACGACGCTTGCGTTTCTTTTCTTTACGTCCGTCGCGGCGTTTCTCATTCTTTTTCTTCTTTTTACCACGTTTGTTCTTTTCCTTCCTACTCGACCGGGAAACACTTCTTACATTGCTTGAACGGAAAAGTCCTAATAGAGGTGATTGCATTGGTGGTGTCCAGGATACATTTTTATCCGTTTGATAATCATAATTTTCAACAATTGCCTGTGGTGGCGGACTGGGCGATGGTGACCATCCGTGGTCATCGTGTATTGGTGATTTAGCGCGAGGAGAACGACGTCTTTTCTTTTTGGGCGGTTTTTCAATGTCAAATGGATCAGGTTGCCGAGATATTCTTCGGTTAGGTGATGGGCTCATAGTGGCAATACGTCTTTTTGACTTCTTCTTGCGTGCATCCTTTGATTTCTTCTTTTTACCTTTCGGTCTAGGACTCTTTGAGCGACTTCGGCTTAGACGCGGTGTATATCGTGGAGACAATGAAATTGATCGAGTTCGTAGATTTCTTGCAGGCGAAATACCTCTTAAGCGACGTGATGCTTTTCGATTATTCATTCGTTGATCTGCTCCTGGCGATATCGAACGGGATCTCATCACACGCAACGGGCTGCGTGAGCGTTGTCTGAAGGGAGGAGTTTTTCTACCAACCGATTGTGATCTTCGTCGTGCTGGACTAAATTGCCGAGCTGGACGTGGAGGTGACAATGAACGTCTACGGTTATAAGATGGTGATGGTGACAAACTAATACTTAAGCGTCTATTGCGTGATCTGGAACGTGATAATGGTGACCTACGTGGTGGACCACGTCTTCCTCGGCTAAGCGAGCGGCTACTTCTTCGGTTGCGAGATGTGTCACGTCCATAGCGATCTTTCGATATATTTTTTGACGGCGAATGATTCCCAACTACATTTCGAACATCATAGCGCTTTAATTCTCGACGTTTAAGACGATATTGTTGGTTGTTCCTTTGAAAACGACCGCCATCTCTGAAATTTCCTCCCCAACGACCTTGATTTTCTTTGTTATTTGAACGACTGTGGGAGCGCGACCTATTACCGCGAGCTCTGAAACGAGGAGACCTAGAACGTGATCTACCTCCTCTCGAGCGAATTGAGTCAACCGATCGTGAACGCGACATCGATCTACTAGACTGACGTTTTTTGTCAACACGTTTGTTGTTTGATGTCGGTGGTTTGTCAGTACGATAGTTGCGACCCTTCTGTTTACTACCAATCTTTTTAAACGTTTCAACTTTATCATTATCGCGACGATCACCTCGTTTATCACCGGTTTTTTGATTCTTTTTACGATCTTTATTCGAGCGATCAAATTCATCTTCCTCATCAGATATGAGTTCAGTTTCCATATTTTCAATTTTATTAGCTGATTTGTTATCTTTCTTGCTGCTTTTTTGGCCTTTGCTGGCTAACATTTCAACTGCTTCAGAATTTTCAGTAATAAGTGGAGTGGTAGTACCGCCTTCAATTTCAGGCTCTTCAGGATCGTTATTTTCATCTAAACAAGGTGTATATGATCTATCTTGTTCTTGAACATTGTCGTTTTCTTCATCAGCCACCTTACTTTTTTCACTTGTCTTATCCGAACTTTTATTATCATTATCTTTAGGACGATCTATGTCCAATTCTTCCCAATCGCTATCATCATACAACTCGAGAACACCTTTACGACTTGCTGCTGCAGTTTCACTTTCGGGCAAGCGTATATCCGATACTGCCGGACTAGGCGAACGTACTGTATCCGATCGTTTGTCATTGTCATTATTAGAATGTTTACATTGTTCTGTGATATCTTTTTCAGTTAAATCGTCGTCGTTTTTACTACATTCCGATAAAGCATCTTCTAAGGGGTCATATCTTTCAGAATTACTTTGATTTTCTTGTTTCTTATCTTTGTCTTTGTTTTTCTTATTATCATCACCTTCGTCGTCGGAGCTATCATCCCCATAATCATCGCCATCATCCTTTGTGGCGGCATTAGTATCATTTTTATTTAATTCTTTTACATTTTCTTCTACTTCTTCGTCGTCATCATTATTTTCTTCTGTTGGATTTTCAGGTTCATATAATTCAGATGAACTGACATTTTCAGATGGATTTGGATCTGGTGGCATCGGTATTTCATCATCATCATCTAACTGTACTAAATCTTCATTTTCATCGTCTTCCTGAGAAGTGATAATTTGTGTATAGGAAAAAGAAAATGATATTCATGGTTAGTATACCATTTTTGTGGTGTATTTGTTGTATTTTTTTTTTGTATGTGTCTACATTGAAAACTAAATTTAAATAAAACCTACGACTTGGCAATCGTTCATTATATAATTCAGACAACTTGAAATCAATAGACGAAACTCAGAACGACAAATTAGTGTGAAGTACAGGTTTAAAAAATACTATTTCTTAATTAAGCATTATTAAGAATATTTAAACATTGGAACAAATTTGGAATTTAAAGTATGGCTGCCTTCATAAACACATTTTGCAAAGCAACACTGCAATAAATAGTGTTCATAAACGCAATAGAATTTGTTTTGGCAATGTGGCAAGTTAATTATTGCATGGCAATGCTTGTCCATGCACAGCATCTGTCAAATTTGTGAACTGTTTTTATTTATGATTCTTTACAAAACATTTATGCGTTGATGAATGTCACAAAGTATTGCTTTGCATTACTGCGTTTATGAAGTCGGCCTATATCTTAAACCATTTTAAAAATCTTCACTATCTTTTAAGTTAACCACTGTATTATAATAAAAAATGTACACAAGCTAACTAAATATTAATAAGAACGGAATCGTCGATTTACATGGCTTAAAACCGAAAACAAAAATTCAAAATTTTAAACTGGAAAACAAACTAGTTTTTATAATTTAAGTTAATTTCCATTTATTTGGATGATTTAGACTGGGAATTCATCCACAAATTTGTCTAATTGTACTCTAATTGTGAAAATACAGTTTTTAGAAAACATATTTTCATGTTTTCAGACAAGTAATAAGTAACTGAGTGTGTCTCAGAATCATAGAATTAAGAGTGCAGACAAAATATTAACAACTAAATGAAGAAAGATTTTTTTTACATTATTTATACATAATATGTATTTGTTTTTCAAAAATTGCTTCTGATGAAGTAGCATTCTGAGGTTTGAATGCGAGGCAAGGAACCTTCTAATATATTGGAAACCTTCCAATAAAGAATGTTACCAATTCTATTAACATACATTTTCCGCAATATTAACAAAAATGTTGAAGATAAAAAAATAGAGCAACAATAAAATATAAACTATTTTGAAAATAATATTTCGTAATTTCGGTTTTCAAAAACATGACCTTTTAATAGATTTTGTGTTAAAATTTAGTAAATTTCAGTTTTTTTTTAAACATTAAAGTTCGACAAAAATACATTTATAGAAAAATACATTTTAGCATTATCGAAACAATGGAAACTTTTAAAGCTATAAAGTTATTTCGATATGTATTTTATTTTGATATATTTTTGTAATTTTTTTGTGTTATCCAGATAATAAATCAGCAGTTCTAGGATTCTAATAGAGTGGCTACACTCCAAAGAGGTACCTGTTTTGAATAACCAGATCTCAATCCCATAGAAAACCTAAGGAGAACAGATCGCAAAATATGCACATTTTATTATTATTTATTTAGTTTTTATGTACAGTAGTAGTGCATTTTTCTTGCTCAAGATATTTTTCTATGTAATATCAACAATAGCCTTATTGGCTCTATATTAAATGAATGAATAAATAAAAATTATACCACGAAGTAAGCTTTACCAGATGCCGATTTAAAAGAATGGCCAAATATTTCAAAGAAGACGATTGAATCTTTAATTGATGCAGTGTATTGTCGCTTTGAAGCGGTAATGAAAGGGACAGACAATTTTTGTTAAAATTAAACCTAAATAATAATAAATACTTTTTAGTTTGTTTTATGTTTTCAGAATTAAATAATGTACTTATTTTCTTTCTTAATATAAGTAAATATTAATAACCGATTAAGGCCTAGCGGCTAGTTTGTTGAAAATAAATAAAATTTAAATAAATCAAAGTATTTACCAAGGAAAATGTTCAAAAATCGTTCTCCAATAACTAATTCTAGAACTAATGTAATCAGAACCAATTCAGATTTATGGAACTCGGTATGTATGTATGGAACCAGTTCTGTAGAGCTTTATTGTGATTCTAAAGTACTTATGTAAGGTTTTAAATGAACAGTTTTTTTTAAACTAATTATAAATTCTATAGAACACTTATTCGTTCCAGAACAACTTATTGGAACCGCTTTAAAAAATATGTTGTCAAAACATGAAAATTGTTGAAAAATTACATTAATTAATTAAATCCGCTTCATGGAACTAGTTCATAGAGTCACAATTTCAAACCAAAATCACAACAAGAGCTAGTTCTAGAACTGTTTCTAAGAATATGTGTTTGCTTCGTAAAGCTTATCCAGAACAATTTTAAACCAAAAATCATTGATTAAAGAACTGGTTCCAGAACGGTTCTAAATAGTGGGTTCCAAATCAGCAACGCGTATTTAAAAAAAAATTTTAAAGGGGTGAACATTTCAAAATCATTTATCCCAATGCTAAACAATTCGATTACATAAATACAACAAATATTATTTTTCTTACAACAACAAAATACATTGACTAACATGTATTTTGTTGTTACAAGACATAGGATTTTGACAATTACGTCTAGTCTCTATGTTACCTACCCTATGCTAATAACTTTTTCCTGGGTATTGGTAAAATTTAAAAAAAAATCAAATGTCATAATTTGTTGGGATTTTGAACTATTTATCAAATAGCAGGAAAAGTTTTCATTGCATTGTCAACCACTGTATACAAAAATTTTTTTTTACGTACCACCACTAATAACATTTGACCTTAAGAATATGTGTAAGCTGAAAAATTGTAACAAAGAAATAATGCTTGAGCTATAGGTTTTTCAAGACCAATTTTTAATTACGTTATGTTGAGACATAATACTTCAAAAAAAAACATTAGAAAAAAGATGGCCTTTAGTTTTTCAAAATGTTAACTAAAGATGAACTACCTTGAAAAAACATTTGTGATTTGGACTATTTTGAACTGTTTCAACATCCAACTGTCACGCCAAACGATTTTGGTGTTTTTAATTTAAATTTCATAAATTTCAATTAAAATTCTATAAATTTCTAAATGAATTTAGTTTAGAAAGAGAATGAGTTTAGAACATCTTAATATAAATCCGATGTCTTGAAGTTATTGCAAACCATTAGATACTTAAAAACAAATTTCTTTTCAAGATGACGGATAATAGACATAGGATTTGTAAAGTATCTGTGTCAACCTATACTACAAGTAAACCATCAAACAATCAACGTTGTTTATAGCTGCTTCGTATACTATGAAAATGTACGTGGTAAAAAGGAGGTGATGTAGGGCGAACTATCGGAGAAAAGAATTATATTCACCCCTATCGCGAATCAACATTTCAATGAAATATTTTCCCTTTTCCTTTTTTCGTTCATCAACTTTGTTCACGTGAAAAAAATTCCCCTTGTTGTCAAATTTTTAGATTGAATTTTGTAAACAATAAACAGCTGTTACGAACAAAATCAACTATTGTGAATGTAAAGTTCATCATGATATTCCCGATAGCAATTTTCCATTCGAGGGAAATGGATATTTCATGGGAACAAAATTTCACATGTTATTGCCGATAGGGGTGATTGTCTTCTGGTTGATAATAATTTTTCGTTCTCTCGTAATTAGAACAACTTTCGCAGTTTTTCAACTCAGTTCAATTAAAAACTGGAATATATTAAACATTTTCTTAATAAAAAACTTAATAATTTATTTCCTATTTTCAAATCTATGGGAAATAAATACTTCTGTAAAATGATCACTAAATACACATAAATACATTTTACTAAATTTGAAAATATTTAGTTTTCAATACCAAACACCTTAAGAATCAATCATAAACAAAACAATATGAGCCTGTTTTTGTAAAAAAAAAACGAAAAAGTTTTCAATGAAATTTGTTTGAAAACACAAAATTTGTTCAAATATAATTTGGTCATTTTCAAACAAGTTTGATATACGAGTTTTTCGGTGTTTAAAAAAAAAACTGGCGGCATTTTTGTTTAATAAGCGATATTTAGCAGAAACAACATAGTTGCCACAATATATATAAATAGTTAATAAAAATCAATTGTTTAAAACAATGATTTGTTTTTTTATATAAGACGAACAAAAATATTACTCCATTTTGAAATAAACATAATGATAATAAAATAAATACAATCACATCATACCTTAGCCGCATTGGCTGTATTCGATGCTCCTCCAATTGTTGTGGATGGGTAGGTCTCCGATGATTTAGCAACTTGTTGGGATTCATGTGAATATATGGCAAAATTTGGACAATTGGAATCGTCATCGTTATTGCCATAATCAGAGTTAATTTGAAACAGTGAACCATTTGGTATTACGACGTGCGGCGGTGCCGGTGGTGGGGGTACAGTTAAAAGAACTGGCGGTGCCACATTAAGGTGATGAAGAGGTGGAATACTCATCGGAGGTGGTAGACCACCAAATAGGGAGTTTTCATTAAGTGGTGGTGGTGTTTGCAGATTTTGCTGTGGATGTAAACGTGATGGTGGTGGCAAACATGTCTGTGACATACCTCCTCCAAAAGGATTATTTTGATTTTGTTGCTGGTGATGTTGTTGTTGTTGCATGTTATCATTGTTATTGGTGAATGGTAAAGAATTACGCTGCTGGTTATTATTGGGATTGTTACGTTGATTATTTTGATTTTGTTGTTGTTGATTTTGCTGATTACGTTGATTGAAATTTCTTTGTTGGAATGGTGAGGCGTTATTAGGCTGTGTAGGATTTCCGTTATAATTGGGGGTGTTACTAAAGTTAAAGTTACCACGACCAACCATATTGTAATTCATTCCACTATTACTATTGGAATTGCTACCAGAAAATCCGCCAGTACTGCCGCCGCCACCGGTAGAATGACGGTATTGGTTTCCGGCTCCTCCTCCACCACCACGATAGTTATTTTGATTATTGGATCGATTATTGTAACCGCCTCCACCACCACCTCCTCCTCTATTGAAATTAGCATTTCCTCCACCGCGAGAATACATTGGAGCTTGATTTATGTCACTTGAACTAGGACCATTTGCAGACTCTTTACCAGCAGACTTGTTTTCTTTAGCAGGACTTGATGTTGGATTTGAACTTGGCAAATTTAACGTTCCATCGGTATTGATGTGGATACTCTCCAAATTACGTGCAGCACTATGCCAACGATCTTGCATATCCATTATACTTGAAAGTATATCGGGATTTGAGTTATTTTGCTCTACTACCGGTTCTGGTATGCCACGATTTGGTTGCAGACGTCCAAGTAATAATCCTTTACGGGATCTTTGAGAGCCATAATTAGAAATTCGTACAGAGGTCTGTACTGCAGTTCCATGGCCAGTTTCAATGTGAATTTCACTATTTATGTTACCATCATTATCACTATCCGAAAAGTATTCCAAATTATTGGCACCACCAAACAACGATAAACCAGCATTATAACCAGATAGATGTGAAGTATATTTGGGATCAGGTTTAACACCCATTTGTTCTGCTAAGCGTTTGCTTGCAGTCATGCGAACTCCATCAACGGATCGTTTTCCTCTTTTTGATGATCTTCGTGCTCTACGGCGTTTAATCACTTTTTTAGTGGTTTTTATAGCAAATTTTTCATCGAAATTATTTAAATCGTATTCAACAACATAAGTGCGTTGACGAGCACGTCGACGTCTAGGTTTGCGAACTTTGCGAGTTTTGCGTACAGCTGAACCGCTAACGCTTTGATTTCTATTAGTCGTGGAACGGCCTGTCGTTGTTGTACGAGGACGTCCACGCTGACGCGTAGTAGAATTTGTTGTTGTTGCGGTTGTTGTAGTCTCTAAGCTAGCTCTTGTACGCCTTAATATAGCCGCTCGGATGCGCTCATTTTGACGAGTTCTTAATATTCTAGGCTGCTGAACTTCTCGGACACGTAGCCTGCTCTCTGGTATTCCCATATCTCGAATATCTTCATACAACATATTCAAATCTTCCTCTTCATCATCTATATCATCTTCCGAATCTACACAATTATCACAATACCATGAACCTTCTGGTACTTCAGACAATGGTGGTGATAAACAATCCATATGATAGCCTTGATTGCAATGATCGCACAACAACATTACCTCTTCTCGCTCCGGACTATTGCATACTTCGCAATTTGTCACATCTTCTTCTTCGACTAATTCATCTTCCAACACCAATTCCTTCTTAGCATTTGGGTCCACATTTATTTCGCGCACAATATTACGATTTTCATAAGATTCGCGCACGATTATACGTTGAAATTCGATACGATCGATGGGACATGTTTGAACATTCCTTGACCATGCTTCAATGCAATTAGCACAAAAGATATGCTCACATGTAGATGGTGAACCAATTTCTTGCTGTCGAAATGTTAACAAACAAATTGGACATTTTTCAAGTAATTCATTGCTACTACTGTCCGATGTGAAGCCTTGTTCATCCTGTTGCTGCTGTTGGTTATGTTCTGCTCCATATTTTTCTTTGCAACTAGTTGATTGGCTTTTAGGTTCTCGTTCATCTTCAGAAACAATAAATTTTTTACCGCGCGAGTTTTTACGTTGTGTTATCTGTAAAATAAAGAGAAAGAAGGTACAATATTAAGTATTAACTTAATGGTTTACAATGAATACAATATAGTAAACAAATATTTATGTTAATCATTATGAAATCGTTTAGCACAACTATTTAATTGAGAACCAGTAAATCTGTGACCCTATAAATACAAATTGTCATTATTGACATTCACAAAATAATTAATAATATACCACCACAAAACAGTAACAGTTAGACGAATTTCCACACCTTTCTATTATGAGAACACGGTTATACACATAACGGTTCTATCAACAATAACTTCGATTTTCCGTAAAATATATTGGACCTATGGAAAATTGATTTTAACCGACATTTGGACCACTCCCTAATTATTAAAGGGGGGTCATACAATATGTTTCAGAGATGAGCTTGTAATAAATATGGCATTTGAATACCATTCAAATGACAAATGATTTATTATTTTGCAAAAGTGAATACAGAGTTATCACTATACTAAACGAATACTGTCATTGCATTATTCACCACAGCAAGTGTTTTGTTACAAAATGTATGTAATTGCTTGCATATTCTGTAAACACTTATCATTCACAAAAGCAGCGAATCAATATGAGTGTTATGAATACAAGGAGTGAGATCGAAAAAACCTTAACACACGTTTTTAATTAAAACTTTTAACCCAAGTATATTATTTTTTTTTTGATCAGTTACTTTTGAAAAATATGTCAGTTATTATGATTAATGACAATTATGTCCATTTGTCGTTAATCTGATTAAAATGAGTGACGAGAAAAAAGTTCGTACTCAAATTATTAAATATTTTCAACAAAACCCAAGTTGGTCCAACAAAAAGTTGGCCAAACATTTGTTAGAAAGGGCTCTATAAATACCGAAATTTACATCAAGGAATGTTTACAAAAGAGGATGCTACCATTCACAAGACTTCTTAATGTGTACACTTATTTTTAGCCTGATTTGGCAACCTGTCGCTATGGTAAGGTAAGCAAGGTCTTGAGTGGTACAAGAACAATAGTGTGGTATTTGTACCAAAAGAGGCAAATCCTCCAAACTGCACGGAGCTAAGGCCAGTGGAGAGATATTGGACTCTTGTTAAAAGAGAATAGAAGAGCACAAAAAGGTGTCCAAAAATGTAGTAGATTTTAAACGGATGTTCTAACAAAGTGACAGAAAGCACTCTAAAAACCTTGAAGGGTTTCATAAATTCATCACTATTGATTAGAACTATACAAATAATATTTTTTGTAAGTTGTAATAATAATTTCAATCAAATAAAAAAAGTCAAAACTGTAGGTTTAGTGGTTTCTTTTTTATTAACTTTTATGTATGTTAAGATTTTTTCGATGTCACTCCTTACACTGAGCTTTTTGAGTAAATATACACTTTCATATACAGTGACGGACAATACAATAGAATCACTACATATAAATTTAAGTAAATCATTAAAACTACAGAATTTAGTTCAAAAATTTAAATTATTTCAGTATATATTAATGCCTATGGTGTACACAAAAAATAAATAAAACTAAAATAAAAAATGAACACATTCTTATGTTAAAAACTATGACAAATATAAAAAAACTAAATGAGATACGCGACATTAAAATAGAATCAATCAGTCTAATACTTATAAAAATTAAAGAACATCTTAAAAACGCATCGTTTTCCTAATATTTTGTTGCATAACCATTATTTTTGATAACAGCATCACATCTTTTTGGCATTGAATTTACCAATCGTTCGCATGTAGAGCTAGCGTACCAGATTTCCTGAATTTTTTGCCATAATTCTTCCTTGTTTTTCACTTTTTCAGGTCCAAGTTTATCTTTGACTATTTTCCACAGGTTTTCGATAGGATTTAAGTCAGGGGATTGCGAGGGCCACTCCATAATATCAATTTTGTTATCTGAAAACCACATTTTCGCAAGACCTGAAGTGTGCTTTGGGTCGTTATCTGGTTGGAATACCCATTTTAAGGGCATACTCCATTCTGCATGTGGCTTCATAACATTTTCCAAAATATTCACGTACAGGTGCTTATCCATATTTTCCTTAATCCAGTAAATTGGGCCAACGCCATACAAAGACAAGCATCCCCATATCATAATATTTCCACCACCATGTTTGAACGTCTTTGTTGTATACCGAGGATCTAATTCAGCATTTTTTGGAAGTCTGACCCATGTTTTACCATCGCTACCAATCAAATTAATTTTTGTTTCATCCGTCCACAACACATTTCGCCACTTTTTTTATAGTTTCCGGGCCACACCAATCCGTATGTTCTTTGGCAAATTTCTTGCTGCCACGTGCTTTTTAGTGAGCATAGGAACTTTTCTTGAAGTTCTGCCATGCAGACCAGCATCCACCAATCTTCTTTGAACAGTTCTTGTGGATACTTCACAACCAACCTCCTTCCGGATTGCGTCAGCGGACTTAAATGGATCTCGTTTGGATATTATAACAATTAAATTATCTTCATGATGACTAGTTTTTCGTGGTTTTCCTATGGAACGTGGCGGCTTGCGGATGGATAACGCATTGAAAACAAATTTCTGGGATCGTCCTACTAATTTACAAATTTCACGTTGAGATCGGCCGGAACAACTTAATTTTTTAATAATTTTCCTTTCTTCTTCAGTGCAATGTTTGGCGCGACCCATTTTTTGATAAATATTTTATTACCGACAGCTAGTATTTAATAATTACTATTAAAATATATTCTCATTAACAAAAAAATCCAAAAATGAAAAGTCAAAGCCAACTTTTAATTTAATTTTTTAAATGTGATTCTATTTATTGTCGTAATGTATTCAGCAAAATTTACGTTTCATATCATTTAATTTGAAAAGTAACAATGTTATTAATATTGTAATAAGTTGTAATTGTAAGCGTTGACCACATAGACAAAATTCAAAGGCAAAATAAAAATAGAGTTTAATATATTATATATAAATCATAGTTTTATATGAAATATTGGTAGTGCAAGGTACAATTATTAGAAAGTATATTCTCAATTATACATTCTCTATAATGTCAAACAAAAGAAAATTAGAAAAAGCAAAACGAAATGTATAAAACAAAAATAAATTCATTTGTTTTATTAAAAAAAATTTTTGTGTATTTACTTTTTTTGTGAAATATTTAATCAAATTAAATTTTTTCCAAATAAATATGTGTTGGTTTTAATATCCCAGCAAAAATTTTGTGAAATTTTGTAATGGCAACTAGTTACCACATGCATTATTTTGTAATGAGTGGTGGTTACCCCACTCAATATTATTTACTAGAATAGGTACTTATTTTTATACAGAAAAGAGCTCTTCATTTAGAAGAGGATCGCATAAACGAAAATTATATTAAAAGTTTGACGAGTACAAAATACACAAATTTCTCTCTTTGGAAGGCAACGAGGAACATTAAGCCACCGGTAGAGGCACAAAGCGCTTTAAGAAAAGCTGACGGAACCTGGGCACGAAGTGCTATAGAAAAAGCCTCAGTATTTGCTGAACATTTAAGTGAAGTATTTCAACCCAACTCCACGGCAAATGAGTTTGAACTAGAAGAACTGCCAGCTTAAACAATGGCTAATGCAGCCCAATTCGATATTAGTCCTGAGGATGTTAATAGTGTAATTAAAAATAAATTAGACTTGAAAAAATCACCGGGATATGATTTAATAACGCCATCAATGATTAAGAACCTACCAAATGTGGCAATAATTGTGCTATCTATATTGTTTAATGCGATCTTGAAACTAGGAATTTATCCAAAAAATTGGAAAATTTCTCAAATAATAATGATACCTAAACCGGGTAAAGATTTAACCCTGCCATCTTCTTATAGACCTATTAGCCTACTCCCTTGTTTGTCGAAGCTATTCGAGAAAATATTCCAGGAAAAGATAATACCTTTTTGAATGATGGAAACATTATCCCAGTACACCAATTTGGTTTCCGTGAGCATCATGGCACCATTGAACAGGTCAATCGTTTAACTGGAGAGATTAGAAAATCTTTTGAATTAAAGAAATATTGTTCTGCCGTCTTTTTAGACGTTGCCCAGGCTTTTGACAAGGTATGGCATAAGGGTCTAGTACATAAAATCAAATGTTTACTACCACTATGTACTCATAAATTGCTGGAGTCTTATTTATCGAATAGACTTTTCAGAGTTAAGTACAATGATTGTATGACGAGAGAATACAAGATTGGAGCTGGCGTTCCACAGGGAAGTGTACTAGGACCTACGCTATATTTGATTTACACCTCCGACCTCCCTACGTGCGATAAACTAACAATTTCAACATTTGCTGATGATACCGCCATTATTTTAGCTCAGACGAAAACCCACTCATGGCATCTAGTCAACTACAGAATTACCTCGTACGTGTGGAGTCATGGTTGAAAAACTGGCGAATAAAGGTAAATGAGCTGAAAAGTAAACATGTTACGTTCGCTCTAAGGAGAGGAAATTGCCCACCTGTCACACTCAACAACGTTAATATACCGCAGTCTGATTATGTCACCTACCTTGGTAGGTCGGCTTACTTGGCGCCGACACATAGAAACCAAGAGACTTCACATGAAGTTAAAGGCCTCTAGCTTTCATTGGTTAATCAGTGACCAATCAAAATTAAGCCTTGAATATAAAGTCATCCTGTATAAGACCGTTTTAAAACCAATTTGGACATATGGAATTCAATTATGGGGAATGGCTAGCAACACCAGTATTGATCTTATACAGAGGGCCCAATCTAAAATTCTTAGGACCATGACGGGAGCACCATGGTACATAAGAAATGAAAACATCCACAGAGACTTAGAAGTGACATTGGTAAAGGAAGAGTTCAAGAAAGTCCGTGAGAAATATATTGTGAAGTTGCGAAACCATCCCAATACGCTTGCAAGACAACTTGTTCAGACCCAAACCCGATCCAGGCTCCGTAGAGCAGATCTACCACCCCGCTAAGATGAGTGACAGTTTACAACTATGGCTCTCTTGCTGAAGAGCAAATAGTTTTAATTTTAGTTATAAGATTTAAATACTTATTGTAAGGTCAAAATAGACAGATTCAATAAATCAATAAAGCGTTAAAAAAAAAAAAAAATTTTATACAGGTTGGTAATGAACGTTTGCATTTAGTACAGCTATCTAGTGTGTTTGACTGGAAAACGGGAGGTTAGTGGTTCGCCACCAGTCAAAGCCATTCATTTTTTTGTTCATATCATATTCATTTACACACAGTTACTAAAGTATACGTACGATCGACTTTTTGGACCTTTTTTAAAAATCTGATTCACTGACTCATCAGTCATGAGTGAGTGAATGAATAAAGTCAGGTCTTGGCCGAAATTCGACCACTTTTAAACGCTTTTTACCAGTTTTATGAAAAGAATTTTTTAAAAAATTATGTTCTGCAAATCTAGAGAAAATAACCTTTTAAACCATATATGTTTCATCAATATTGGTGGACAATAACATACTTAAAAGTGTACCACAAAAAAACGTGTGGCCTATTTATATATAAGATATATAGATTTTTTAAAAAAGGCCAAAAAAGTCAATCGTACGTATAATTTAGTAACTGTGTGCATATGTTGATGTTAAAACTATTGTTAACTTACTATAAAATAACTCGTACATGGAGCAGTAATTTAGCAGCTTGACTATCAAACACAAACAATTAATGTGATTGTTCGATTCCCAAACAAGGCAATATTTTGTCTGTTTTTTTTTAGCTACATATTCTTGTTTTGATTGTAACTACTTATACCGGTGCTGAATGTAAGTAAGGCAATATTTTTTGTTTTGATTGTAACTACTTATACCGGTGCTGAATGTAAGTACATTTGTAAGTTTGACCCATGAATTTGTTTAAAAATCTCGAACAAAGGTAAGTAGCGTTTCAGTCAAATAATAAGTAGTTATGCCTTGGCTGCAATATTACTTGCTGGCTTAATAAGTAAGTAAAGTTTTTGCTGGGATAACGTGCAAAACATCGCGAAAACAAAATAAATAGTGATGAGAGTAAATGCTTTGTTTGACGTTGTATGTGTAAATATCGACAACTCTCCCTAATAATTTTAAAATTTAAAAAATTTTAAAAAAAGCAATCGAAAATTTTTTTTTCCAAAAAATGAAAAAATAACATTAAAAAAAAAATTTTGTTTACATAAAAAAATTTAAATTTTTTTTTTGAAGTATAATTTGGTGAAGGGTATATAAGATTTGGCACAGCCGAATATAGCTCTCTTACTTGTTTTTTATTATTTCGGAATTCATTGTATCAAAATAAGAACCTCGCGCGAAAACTTATTTAAAACAAATTAATGCACTGATTTTGTACAATGCATTCAACTTATCATTTTTTGAATTGACTCTAGTTCTCTAGATAAGGAAGTTGCACCAAATATTTCACCATATCTCGATTTGTTTAAAATTCAAATTGTCTCCATGTTATACTGGTCAATATATTCTTAAGCTATATATTAGGGTGGGTCAAACTTTTTTTTCTAAAATTTCTGAAAGGCTCAGCGATAAAAATGTGCCAAATGGTGTAGCTAATATGTAAGGAGTGAGATCGAAAAATTCTTAACATACATATATGTTTATAAAAAAGAAACCACTAAACTTACAGCTTTAATTTTTTTTTTATTTGATTGAAATTATTATTACAATTTACAAAAAAAATTATTTTTATAGTTTTAATCACTAGTGATGAAATTTTGAACCTTTTTCGGAAACCCTTCCATTAACGTTTTTATAGTGCTTTCTGTCACTTTGCTCGAACATGTAGTCCATCTCCGTTTAAAATCTACCACACTTTTGGACACCTTTTTTGTACTCTTCAATTCTCTTTTAACAAGAGCCCAATATCTCTCCACTGGCCTTAGCTCCGGGCAGTTTGGAGGATTTGCCTCTCTTGGTACAAATACCACATTATTGTTCTTGTACCACTCAAGGGCTTGTTTGCCATAGTGACAGGATGCCAAGTCAGGCCAAAAATAAGTGGACACATTATGAAGTCTTATGAATGGAAGCAGCCTTTTTTGTAAACATTCCTTGATGTAAATTTCGGTATTTATAGAGCCCGTTGTAACAAATGAGTGGCTTCTTTTGCCGCAACTGCATATTGCTTGCCATACCAAGAACTTTCTGGGAAATTTTGTCTGCTTTTGGGTCCTAAACTTTTCTTCAACATTCCCTCGAGCATCAGCAACATAAAATTTTTGACCTGGAAGTTGCGAAAAATCTGCCAGAACATACGTTTCGTCATCCATTATGCAGCAAGAATATTTTTTTATAAAACTTGACTTCAATTTCCGTGCTCTGTTTTTGGCCTCTAAATTTTTAGTAGCGTTCCTGTCAGGAACTTTTTGAGCCTTGTATGTTTTTAAACCTGCATTAGCTTTAACTTTTCGTACCAAATAGTCCGAGCACTGAGCTAACCGGGCTGCTTTCCTACCGGATGTGTTGGGAGCTCTTTTGAAAATGCGTTCTATTTTTTTGGCTTTTGAAACATCATGTGGACCATTCCTTCTACCTGAACCAGGTTTTCTATCAACTGACAAGTTCTCCCGGTACTGTTTAATAACATTGGAAACAGTTTGACGGCAGACCTTTGTATGCTTGGCCAACTTTTTGTAAGACCAAGTTGGGTTTTGTTGAAAATATTTAATAATTTCAGTACGCACTTTTTTCTGGTCACTCATTTTAATCAGATTAACAAAAAAATTAATATAATTGACATTACACATAATAACTGACATGTTTTTCAAAGGTAACTTGATCAAAAAAAAATTCAAATAATACTTGGGTTAAAAAATGTAATGAAAAACGTGTGTTAAGCATTTTTCGATCTCACTCCTTATCTAAAATTGTATTGCATTGTTTTAAGTTTTACTGCCTCCGGATCGCGATTGAATTTTTAAAAAGATTAAATTTTTTACATCACATTAATAATACATTTTTATGCGAAATAATATTAACTACTGATACCAATATAAAATTTGACCACTAAAATTCGGATTCTTACTGTTACATTTCAGCAGAACACGTGTTTACATATTACTTTTTTATACAAATACCCTAAAAATCGTGTTTTCTACATATTTCGATAGATTAGGGGAAAAGTGCTATTATTTAATTGGTTTTAATAATCTGAGAAATGGAATCAGGAATAGTTGGAAGTGTCCCTTACTTGGTGTTTTGTGTGATTTAAAAAATAATATATTGCCAACCTATGCAGTTGATGCAATTTTATGAGTGGACCATACTTAGCATTAAATACGAGAGGGAAACTAAAAAATAGCCAACATACAAAGAAATATACATAAGCCATCGTTATTGGAAAACTGATAGAAATATGGGAGAAATCGTCAATACCTTCAGTATCTGTTAAACGAATGAAGGTTATGCTACGAATATATCATTTAATATGTAAAAATCTTGCAAAGTCTCACCCGAAAATTCTTAAAGAAAAGTTGGAAAAGATCCTTTGTGTATAAGTAGCCAGATACTTATATTGAGCAGTGCATCTGAACATGAATATGATCAGTCAGATTGTGAAGAAACAGATCAATTACAATTACGACCATTAAAATATTTTTCTTGCATACGGGTGTATCACTAAATTTTTTAATTGTATATTCGTTTACTAGAAAAAACATTTGTATGTTGCATTAATGAACTGCCATTCAGACACCTGTTTCCACATATTGATGGTGGAACATCAAGACCACAAACATTTTTAGGAGAAATTGGCAAAGAACTTGAAAACTTTAAAAAAGGCCAATAGTGAAGTTTCCAATTCCCACGAACTTACCAGAGCTTTGCGTTGAAGATATATGTGCAGATCTTCATCTATATATTTCAGTTGAGAACAAATCTAACAACTCTTTCAATATATATTTAAAGGTTTACGATCCAGGGTGGTTTTCTATAAAAACTCTTCCCAGCTGTAAATACGATATTTACCAACAACTTTGTAGGTTTGTCGGCCCAGTAATTCAAAGAAACAGTTATTTAGCATATCCTGAGAACTTATTAATTGAAATGTTAACATATTCCCAACAACATATTCGTAAATTAGCTGCCCATCGAATTTTGAAAAGTAGATCCACAACGTCAAACAAATTACGGCTCTATGATATTTTGAAATGTGATGAAAATATTACTGAATCACCTATGTATATTAAAATCTGAAGATTGAAGATTGTTTATTGA
Source organism: Calliphora vicina (assembly GCF_958450345.1). NCBI lineage: Eukaryota > Metazoa > Arthropoda > Insecta > Diptera > Calliphoridae > Calliphora > Calliphora vicina. The sequence continues at coordinate 48,467,172 of NC_088780.1, forward strand.
AGAAGGGAAAAAACGGAGGAAATGAGCTATTTTACCCCCTGTCATACTCAAGGGTTAAAGAGAGCAGTCAAAGCAGAGTAAAGCAATATCAACTTTGTGCAACAAAACAACAAGAGAAAAATTCATCAAAGCTCAGATAGAATCAAGAAAATCAATATCAAAATTTTATAGCAAAAATAATTTTGTCACTATATGAACACTTCATTATTTTGATTATCCTCTCTTTCACTTCTGTAAACATTTTTGTAATACTTTTTTTCTCTAAATATTTAATATGTTATATGTAATTTCAATTGATTTCTATTTTTACAAATAAATACAGCTATCTGGAATAAACTTGCATATCATGCTCTATTGCCTTTTTTAATTACATTTTTTAAAAATTCAACATGAAACCGGAGGCAGAAAATAATTTCCGATTGCAGCCAAACTTAGTGACATGAAAATATTTATAATTTCGCACATTTCTCAGGTTTGTTAACAAGAAATTGTCACTCGGGGATAAATCCTGAGAATAGGGCGGAAGAGTCTAATTCATGGATTTTCCCATGTAAACTACACTACAAACGCGGCGGCCTTCTTGCGAAAAGCTTTCTCATACCCAAGTGATCATTCAAAATTGAAACCACTGTGCCATGTGAGATGCCTATGGTATGGCCTCCACAATCTCACACACTTTCAATATCCGATCGCCCAACACCATACCTTGATTTTTTTCAATTGTTTCGGCATCTTCCGTAACACTTTTTATATCCTATACCACCATAACGCCCAAAAATATTAGTGTAACTCTAGGGCTATAACTATAAAATTTTACATTTTACAAATATCAAAATGTCAATAGCATAGTCGAATAGACCATTGAAAGTTATTTTAAAAATGGTATTACTTTTTCGCGGTTGTCAAAACATTTCACCCGCAAAACGAAGTAAAGTTTGGAGATAATTTTTTTATTTCTTTAATCTAAAAAACGCAAATGGTTTTTTTATAAATTTATCAAGCTCGCTCGAATCGATATTTAAAATTTGCGGTAACTGGAAAAAATCCGTTGCTTTACTATTAAAAAATAAAAATAGTAATAAAAATTTGAGAAAATTTTGACTTGCCTGGCTGTCCATGTAAAAGTAGAGGTCGCAATTTAGAAGATATTTTGGTCAAATTTGGTACATAAAATGTTTTCGACCCAAGGACGAAACTAGCTGAAATCGGTCCATTATTTCACCTAGCCCTCATACAAATGTCCTCCCGAAATTGGACTTTATCGGTCATAACTGCTTCCGAAAATCACTTATCCACATAAAATTCAACAGAAATAAGTTTCGTGTAGACATAAATCACTCGATCTAATTTCATTGCAAAAATTATTCACGAAAATAAATTATTGAAATTAAAATAAAAATGTTTATTACATGGTCGGGCTTGACCGACCATACTTTCTTACTTTTCTACCATTGAAATTGTTGATTCAGAGTTTTCATAGTATTTATCAAAAGCTTAGCCTTTATTTGGTGATAGTGTTTGTCCCCAAGTAACGAGGTAGTCAGCTAGTAATGGCTGTCAAACACAAACAACATGCCATACAAACAATTGCACATACGAGCAATATTTTGCCAGATTTTGATATCTTCTAATATATAAAAATCTCGTGTCACAATGTTAGTGTTTGAACTCCTCCGAAATGGCTCAACCGATTTTTATGAAATTTTTTATGTATGTATGTATGGTAGGTATGAGAATAGGTCGTAAAGTATATTTCATACCGCTAGGTCACCCTATCCAAAAGCTTTTTTTCGCATTTTATTTATTTGGCATTAAAAAATACCTATAACCTCAAATTTTCATCAGCCGACCCTCACCCACCCGTTTCTTAGCCGATATTTAAGTATTTTGTATGAGCAATATCCAAATATCAATATTTACATATTTTTATAAAATTTTGTATATATTTTTGGTAGGTACGAGAATATTATATTTCATACCCATTTTTTTAATATTTTCCGCAAAAAATTTTGTTTTTATTTCTCTTCATTTGGCATCAAAAATACCTATAATCCCAAATTCACTTAGAATACATTCGTTATTTTTTATTTAACAACCAAAATATTCACTAGAAATAATTTGTATGGCAGAACAACGTTTGCCGGATCAGCTAGTATTTAATATTATGCGAAATTTTATTAATTTCATGATATATGAAAATATACATATGTTTATGTATGCATGAAATAAGAATGAAAGGCGATACGAGAACGTTTAGGAATAGATAAATAAAGGTATCGCATTAACCAATGGTAGGTTTTCAGACACGCTCGAATTGGGGGTTTTTATGTGGACAATGGGGTCGAAATTTAGGAACAATTAATGGGTGGTTACTCCTCCGAGGAAGAAGATGAAGCCGATGCTGAACTATTAATCTGAGGGTTGCAGATTTGATTCCCGCCAGAGAAATAATAATAAAATCTTTTTTAATACTAAATAAAACCGAAAAGTAGAAAAGAGTTAAGAGATCCCACAAGTTAAATCGGCAAACATTAGTCTCGAAAGAGAACTTTATCAAATTAAATTTAATCCACGATTACTGTCATTATACCTATTATCTAAATGTAAATATCCTTGGAAGATGAAGTGTTATAGCCTCCTCACACTAGGGCTAGATTTTTTTTATTAAAATTCAATCTATCTAATCGACTCTTAAATGAGCATAGTAAACCAATATCGTTATACGGTTCATATTTTATAGCCCAAAAGTTGGACATCTCAAAAATGTGGTCATCTGAAAGGATTCAGTTTTATCTTTTCAAATATTTTATAAGAATTATGAAAATTTCCTTTGTTCTTGGATATCATGAAAAATGATATTGATATTTTTCACACAATAGACAACGGAAATTGTGGAAAGTGGAAATTGCAAAATGAAATTCATGGAAAATTGTGAAATACAATTCTTGAATCGATCAAGTTTACAAAATATACATTGCACTAATATCGTTATACGGTTCATATTTTATAGCCCAAAAGTTGGACATCTCAAAAATGTGGTCATCTGAAAGGATTCATTTTTATCTTTTCAAATATTTTATAAGAATTATGAAAATTTCCTTTGTTTCCTTTGTAATGCATGACGATTTTAAATATCAACATAAGTTAGACTATAATGTAAGTTATTTTGGGGCTTCGGAAAGCTGATTTCAACATACAGATGGACAGACAAACATGACTATGTCTATAACGATGTAGAATATGGATGGCAACAGATTATGGATGGCAGGAAACAGAACAGAGCGTTGTCAGTTGTCTAAATGGTATTACAGATGGCAACTGGCAGCATCATTTTCTGTTGCCAAATGGCAACTAGAAATTTGTGGTTGTGGTTGCAACGCAACTGAAGTTCGGTTACCATATATAATCAACACAACATATATACACTTGAGAGGCATAGTGAAGGATATACAAATAAAAGACCTACAACGGATCTTTACGTATTTTTTCGTTTTGACATTTGACATTTTCTTAGCGTTGTCTGTGAAATGAGTTAGGCACGTTTTTAATTTAATTTATCAAAAATTATGTATTGTTTTACATCAATTACTATTTTAAATCTTAATTTATATGATCTCAATTGGATCCATTTCAAAAAGAGAGCAAAAAAATATAATTCTTAATGTGACCTACCCCTACAACACTAACTCAAAAATTCATCTGTAAGTAATTTTATGTATATTTGCTTATTTTCAGAGCTTTCTTTCCTTGGAAGTTTAAATTTAGCACACTATAATATTAATCGCACATCAGATCCTAATAGTCAGATTTTTATTTTCGATGAGGTAGCGGAGAGACTCCCTGGTATGCATAGGATTATACACAGCTTAACCCTTTCGGGACGGAGTTTTATTTTGAGAACCAAAATATATATGGTAGAAATTTTTACATATTCTAATAGATGTGGAAAAAATATTATGTTCTGCATGCTCAGAAATCCTGAAATCGTCCATTGATCCTGGGACATATAATCCCATTAAGCATTTTTTGTGGGAGATATAATCCCAATCACTGTTCTTGATGGGTGATTCGAAATTAAAAAAATTAATAAAACATCAGAATATTATTAAATTTAGATGAAAGTACACATTTATTTGCTTATTTATAACATTTTATAAATGTAATGAGGGATTTAAATTGTGGAATGGTTCATAACACTTGTAACACAAAGCGATGTTGCAGCATATCATCCTTGTACACTTTGCGATACCAAGTGAAGACCAGTATGCTCTAATTGCAACTGGTTTAATAAAATAAAAATCGAGATAGTCGGAAATATTTGGACCCTCTGATATCAAAAAACTTGAGCAAGGTGGGTAAAATTGTTGAAAATTTAATTTTCAAATACGAGTATCTCCTAAGCTATAGGAGATAATTTATAGATACGGTAAGGTTTTTTATAGTGCTTGCGAGGAGATTATTTAATGTAATTTTTTTGAAATCGGAATCCAAACGACGAAATAGAATCGTTTTAAAAATTTAACACACACGAGGTGACCTACTTTGGGATCCCTTGGCCGCGCCCTGGTGGGTCCATGAGGTCCAATCTCAAAACTTGAACTCGAAAAGACTTCCTCTTTGCGCATGTCAAATTTCATTCAAATTGGACTAAGTGTATAGAAGTTACAGATTTATTTCCCTCTAAGTTGTTTCTATATCACTGTGCGGCAGTCTTCCAAATTTCAACAATGTTGTGAAATTCATCGTCAAGCTGCATGAATACGCTGACATGTACCGTTATGTTTTTATTCAAATATTATAATGAACTCATAAACATGGTTTAGGGGTTATTTGGATAAGCAATTGCATTGAAAATAAAGAAAATACGAAAGTTTGAAAATTGCTGTGACGTATTATCGAAGTAGTCCCGAAAGGGCTAAATATGGGTTTAATTAAACACACCTCATCTTCATCAAAACACAATGAATACCTTTATTGCTAAATTTTCAAGTTGTTATATTAAAAAATCAATATATAAAAAGTGAAATATATCCAGATGCTACAGTTTCAGGTGTAACAGATAAAAATAAAATATCCATATAAAAACCATGAAATTTTATCAAAATCGGACAATGGAATTGGGGTCAGGCGTTAATGAGTTAAGGTACTAACCATAGAGAATTATAGATAGAGAAGATACAGATTGTCAAATAAAAATACAATTCTGATACAACAAAAAAATATATTGACAAATAGGTTTTTGACAAATACGTCTCGTCTCTATGTTACCCTAACTCATTCCATTTCCGGGATAAGGTCAAAAAACTTTGAATGTTTATTTTTCAAAACTAGGGATAAGCCTTCCTAAAGGGGACAGCAGTCGGATTTGTCATCTCCGAATTTAACGCAATTTACCACAGATATTATGTATTGCAAGAGTTTATCAAATCATATAGTTTTTGACTCGACCCTTACAGTTCCAAAAATATGTCTTGGAAATTTTAAAAAAAAAGTTAAAAATTCCACAAAAGTTTACATACATAAATAACTACACATAACCTTTAAAGCATACAATGCACAACATACAACCAATTGATTTTATTTGAAATTTTCTGAATAAATCTCATTTCTTTCTAATGTTCAAAATTCAATTCTTGAGATATAAAATTCAAAGGCCTGTCTCAGAAACCAAAATCTCAATATTTAAGTCTGAGGCAGACGCAAAGCTCTGATTTATATTGCATTCGAAAAATCGTATGTTTTGTTTTGCATTTCTATAGAAAAATGGAGGAACGTCAAAAAAGAACTAAATGTAGATTATTTGGCACTTTTAGCCCCATTTTCTAAATCTCTATATTGGTAAGAGTTAACGAAATTAAATATGCATAAGTTGTACAAATGCTAAACTAAAGCCGGTTACCAAAAATATATCTTAGTATTATGGTGTATAAAGTTTTTCTAAGGCAAAAATTCAAACACAAATGCCTAAAATCTATACAGAAAATCACTATCATATAATTTAGAAAATATCCAAAATGGCTCAAACTACTTCTAGTTTTGTTAATAAATGTACATTTTGAATTATATTCAATGTTATTAACCTAACACAAAACAATATTTTAAACAGTTAACCTTTTAAATAACCATGAAACCAATGATCTACAACATTTTGTAGTCACGTACATAGACAATATGCATATATCCATAGAGTCCATAGAGTACGAAAATACTTACTAGTTTTTCTCGATTACTTGATTTTAGTGAAATGTACCGTTATTTCGATAAAATTATGTTAATGTTACAACTTCAAAAAATTTAAATGTGTTCTTTAGAAACTAATTTGAAAATTGTTTCTTTTGTTTGTCAGAAATGAATTTTAGCTTTGAAACACAAAAAGTTTTGGAAAAGTTCTTTGGAAAGTACATATATGGCAGAGTATAATTACATGATGTTCCCCATTACCTTACGTGTTTTGGAAAGCTACTTCAATATGCTTTTTCGCTAAAATAAGAAAAAAATATTTTACTGGCTCAAGAAAAGTAATATTTTTCAAAAAAAATTATGTTTTTTTGAAACTTAAAAAACGATAACACATCAATTTTAAAACCGATATTCAAAATGTCTCTAAACAAACCAAAAGCTAAAACATACACATCTGCTCAAAATAATAGATACACCAAAATTTATTTTTTAAAAACGAAAAAAAATAATGGTATATTGTAAAATTATAAAAAAAATTCAGTCGATTTTTATTTATAGTTAAAAGGAGAGTAAAAAACAAAAACAAAATATTTCATAATTAATAATAAATATTATAAAGTAAATTAAATTTCTTAAATTTCGAAAAATTTGGTGCTCATAATAATAGATACATTTTTAAAAATTCTTATTAAACAAAAGCTAATAAATTTTATCTTAAAAAAATTAGTTTATTATTAAAGTAAAGCTAGTATCCAGTATATCCACCTTTGTTTTGTAAAACTTTCTCCACTCTTCTGGGCATACTGGATATCAAGTTCTGACACTTCTCCAATGGAATCTCGTACCATATTTTTTGCGTTTTCTCCCATAAATCGTCTTTATTTTTGAAAACTTCCTTCGAAAGCCTTATCTTTAATTCACTCCACAAGTTTTCTATTGGGTTTAAATCAGGGGATTGGCTGGGCCAGCTTAAAACAGGTACGTTATTCTCCAAGAACCAGTTTTTAACTAATCTTGAACTATGTTTTGGGTCGTTGTCCTGCTGGAATGTCCATATTAATGGCATATTTTCCGATGCATATGGAAGCATTACGTTTTCCAATATGTCTCTATACCCACTAGCATTCATGGTATCTTCTATTCGGAATATCGGACCAACACCATTCCATGAAAAGCAACCCCAAACCATTATGTTTCCCCCGCCATGTTTTACCGTCTTTTTTGTAAATTTAACGTGGAATTCTTTTCCTTTTGGTCGGCGTACATTTCTTTGGCAGTCGTTTCCAAACAAATTTATTTTTGTTTCGTCGCTCCATAAAATATTTCTCCATTTTTTTTCGCCTTCACACCCGGACCATTGTAAGTGCTCTTTAGCAAATTCTAATCTTGTCTTGATATTTTTTTGGCGCATTAGTGGCACTTTTCTGGCAATTCTTCCCGGCAATTTAGCTTGTAAAAGACGACGACGAACTGTTTGTGGACTGATTTCGTTACATAGCTCCGCAGAAATAGCTTTCGATGATATGAAAGGGTCTTTTTTAACCATAAGGACGATCCGCCTATCTGTTTCTGGACTGGTTTTCTTTGGTCTACCGCGAGTTTCTCTTTTTTGTTTTTTAGATAAAGCATTTTGGACAAAATGTAAAGATCTTCCTATGCTCTTTGCTATTTCCCGTAATGATTTTCCTTGATTTCTCATCGTTTGAACAATTTTTTTCTCATCTTCGGTACAATGATGATTTCGTCCCATTTTCTTCAAAAGAGTCCTATTTTTTATAAAATTGTTGCTAAAATTTAAATTATACTTACTGTTTCACGTAAATAGGAACAAAAAATTGCACAAAAAAAAAATTGTATATAAACAAATTACAAATTACTGATGTGTATCTATTTTTATGAGCAAATAATTTTTTGTAATTCAAATAAATTCGTTTTTAAAAATCAACATGAAAGCAAATAGTTGCCAGATTTTTGACTGACATGACATTGCCAGATAGAAATTTTAATAATATGATGTATTCTTAACGCTTGCGAGGAAATTTTCAATGTTACCGCCATTTAAATTTTTTCCAATTAGGTGTATCTATTATTTTGAGCAGATGTGTATGTCTTTTAAATAATGAAATAATTTTAAAAGAAATTTCAAAACAACATACTTACGATGTTTTGTAGTTGTAACATTAAGAATAAAATGCTTTGAAGCAAAAAAAATATAGGACTAAAAAGCCAGAATAATGCATAGTATCAATAAATAACTTATTAACTTTTCCAATTCAAAAAAGGAAAGATAACTATATTTTTGTATAATAAAAATCTATAAGAAAACAAGTAAGAGAGCTATATTCGGCTGTGCCGAATCTTATATACCCTTCACCAAATTATACTTTAAAATAATTTTTTTTAAATATTTTTAGGTAAACAAAATTTAATTTTTTTTTTCGAAATTGTTTTTTTAATTTTTTTTTAAAAAATTTTTTATGAAAAAAAAATTCGGGTCAAAAAATATTTTTCCCGATTTTGACCCATTGTAGGTCCAACTTACTATAGCCTTATCTACATCGTTGCAATGGACTTTGAAATATCTATCATTAGATATCCATATTGTCTATATTAATGACTTAGTAATCCATATATTGATCAAAAATAGGTCCAAAATCGAGGTTGTCCCGTTTTTTTGCTCATATCTCCGTTATTTATGGACGGCTTTTGCTGATTTTAAATAGCAAACTTCTCGAAAGCATGTCTGACAGAATTATTAAAGATTTGGATCCCGAAGATATCTGGGGTTTTCAGTAAATTGATTTCAACTAACAGACGGACAGACAGACAGACGGACATGGCTTAATCGACTCCGCTATCTATAAGGATCCAGAATATATACAGCCCAATTATGAATAAAAATTCCGCGTGAGTTTTTTCCCTTTTCTCATTTTTCCTATTCAAATTCAATGGGAAAAAAATCTCGGGGAACAAACTCCCGTGGAATTTTTTATTCATGATTGGGCTGATATACTTTATAGGGTCGGAAATGAAAAATGTAGAAATTACAAACGGAATGACAAACTTACATATATATACCCTTCTCACGAAGGTGAAGGGTATAAAAATACAGATGAAAAATTGTTATTTTTTGTTATTTTTAACTCGATGTTCATGTTTTATACCTTGTTAGAAAGATAATTTTCTCTAGAAGCTTAGGTTTTTTGCAAAGGTTTAAAAAACAGTATTTAAATAAGGATTTGTTTTTAGGTATCGAAAAAAGTACCATTATTTTTACCCAATTTTATAACTTTCAATCGATTTCCGGCACGTGTTCTAGTTATCCAATTGCACTTAAATTTTGCAGTAGTTAGTTTTAGCTAATAATGAACAAAATAAGACCCTTCCAAAGCAAATCTATTTTTTAAGGGCACATCTATGTACATTCGCTTGGCGTCCTATGCTTCTAAACATTAATTTATATGATTTAAATTGGATCGGATTAAAACAAGTAAGAGAGAAATATTCGGCTGTGTCGAATCTTATATACACTACACCAAAGTATACTTTGATATTGAAATACAATATTGTATTTTGTGAGGATTCTAAATTTATTAGTATGGCTACCCTGTAGATCATAATGACATTCTTAAGACATTTTCTTTTGTAATACATTTATCATTATTTCGGACGGACATAGCTATATCGACTCCGCTATATATAATGATCCAGGATATATACTTTATGGGCTCGCAAATGTAAAACTAAATTACAAACTTATATATACCCTTACCACTCATAGTGAAGGTAAGGGCTATCTACACTGATCCAGGTTATATGCTTTAGGGGCATACCACTCATGGTGAAGGGTATAAAACGAAATTAAGCCATAATATTTTATTCAGAACCTGGACCTTATATATTGATTTAATAATCATATTTATAAATTATTTGAGGACTTTATTATATATTTGAATCCATGTAGAGAGCGGAGTGAATAGCGATACCCGGAGTGTATTGCTATACCCGTCGGGCATCCAAAATATATAAACTATAAATTTCCACATTTTTAATAGCGTGTGCGGAATGAAATTGCAACAAAACTTTTACACTGGCCAAAAGTAAATAAACCTATTATTGATAAGATGTGCAAAGTAGAATATAATCTTTTTTCTAAAAAAAAAATATAGGTATGTGGATCTTAATCAATCAGATGTAAATTAGAAGTTTTGACTTTTTTGGAATTTAATTTGACTATCAATTATAATTAATATATTATTAAATGTGTACAAAAAATTTATCATTTCATAAAAAGAAACGTCAGAGATTATTTTTTTAAAAATAAAGTTCTTCTTAACTGTTCCATCATCCAACTGTCACGCCCAGATGATTATGTTGTTTCCAACATCCTTGAAAAAAGTGCAAACATCGGTATTTTCAACACCTGTATATAAAATATATACATAGATATACATAGAGACGAGACACTCTATGAACCTAGCCTTATTGGCCATAACCGGTTATAAATTTCTACTTAAGTTACGTTATGTTTACGAAATAAAAAGTGAAGAGATTATTTTCAAACGCAGCTTCTTCTTTATAGATATCAATTTGATACATTGCGACTAATCTCAATTGAAAATGATTGCGACTTACGGAGGGTTAAAACATAATACATTGTGTGATAATGGGGGTAGCCTTTTTTCTCAGGTTTTTGGATTCTTTACTTACAAAAAAAACCTAGAAAAATTAATGTTGTAAAAAAATTTACTTAAAGATGTAATTTTTATGAAAATATACATACATATACATATATTTAGCTTAAAAGAGATTTAATCGATAATCGGTATTTGGAATTTTGTAATACCGAAAAATATAAAGTTTTTTAAAATTTCACATTCTTGACGGAAAATAATAGAATATAGTAGGGTAAGCCCGTACAAATGATGCCCTGCCCCTATTAATAATTTTAATAAAATGTTATTGGAATAATAAGTATAATCATGAAGAATTTCGATAACCCCATAGGAGGGAAGAAATTTCATAATTTGCTTGTAAACAAACAAGCATTGTACATTACCGGTATTCACAAAGTATTCACAATATCAAAAAACTAAAAACAAAATACATTAAAAATTTAAATGTTTGTCAATAAATAGCTCTTCTGCTTTTTTACTAAGCCAAGTACTCTACATTGTGAATACCACTATTATATTATTCAAATAAATTTGTTTACCAATTAGTTTAAAATTCATTGATAAATAATTTATCATAAATTGTCCGTTTTACCTAAAACTTTTAAATGTTTTATAGTCAATAAGAGGGTGGGTCATATATGAAGGCCAGTTATGATTCAATTCTGTGAATGTGTGATTTCTGATTACACAACGAATACGTTCGTATCTTTCGATACAAGCATATGTAAAGGATTTATGAGGTTAAAGAGATTTTCGGAAGTATTTCTACCTACGAAATTTAATAAAATGTTTGCGCAAAATTAAATTTAGATACCAATACCTATTTCGTCTGTGAGACGAAAAAGGCGTAACCACTAAATAAAATATATTTTAAATCTTTTTTTTATTTATGTAAATATTTAATATTTTGATGCAATTTGATCTTACAAAACACCTGTAAGAGTAAACAACGTCAAACAAATTTGTGCTAAACTAAAGCACCCCCTGAGTGCATTTTTTTCATATGGTATTTTTTTGTATAAAAACAAAGTTTTAAATATCTATTATGTATTATTTTCATTTCTTAATATGTTTATTATTGATAAACAAATACTTCCAAAGTTAACCTTTCCATAAGAGGTAACTTAAAATCAAAAAATATTTTAAGGTAGAAAATGAAACGGACAAAACTAAAGCACCCCTTTAAGGATATACTATAAAAAAAAATTTTAACTAATTTTTTGTTGCAAATCCTTTGTTTTGGGTGGCACAAGAACATCTCTTAGCATAGAAGATACTATGTTTTTATGGCGTTTTTCGATATTCCTTCCCAGGCTATTTTAACGGCATGAAATAAATCGTGAAAATTGCCGATCCTTATTTCCGCAATTTTCACGATTTATTTTCATATTAACAATGTGCCACAAGTTCTCAATAGGATTAAGATCGGGAGATTGACTATGCCAATGAAGAACTTGAATCTTATTGCTCTGAAGCCAAGTCTTACAAACTTTGGAGGTGGGCTTAGGATCGTTATCCTGTTGGAAGCTCCCTATAAGTGGCATCTCTTCACTGGCATAAGGCAACATTACATCTTTCAATACATCACGGTACATGAAGCGATCCATAATCCCATAAATTTTATGATTTGGCCCAAATCCTTGACCAGAAAAGCATCACCAGACCATTACATTGCCTCCTCCATGTTTAATTGTTCCTTTGCAATACTTAGGATTCAATCTTTCTCCTTTTGGTCTGCGTACACGCCTTATTCCAGCGGAACTTTTTATGTTGTATTTGGATTCGTCAGGAAACAGTACTGTCTTCCATTTTAGGACATTCCAGTCGATGTTGGCTTTGGTAAACTTCAGTGTAGCTTTCTTGTTCTTAGCTGATGGAAATGGTTTTTTTGCTGGTCGTCAGCTGAATAAAAGGGCTTCTACTACTCTTCTACCGATTGTTCTTTCGCTAACGCATAATCTTAAACTTGTTCTCACTTGACTAGCGGATGCTCTACAATCTTTTTGTATTGCTCTTTTGATCAAGGAATCATCATATCGTGTAGTTTTATGCGAACGACCTGCAGAATGCACCGGTGATATGCGGCCAGTCTTAAAAAAATTTGAAACGAGCCTGAAAATAACTGATCTGTTAATTGAATATTTTTTACTCAATTCATGTAGTGATAAGCCCGTCTTCCAGTCTTCAATAACTTTAATTTTAAATTCACTGGAGTACTTGTTCCTTATCATTTTTTTTTTAACAATAAACTGTATAAAACTTAAATTTTACACACTACGCCCTTCTATTATTTTTTTCTTTTGGAATTTTTAAATGCATTCATTGTGATTTCCGATAACTCACATTGCAAATATGCAGTACCGAGTCAAATTTTTAAACATCTTATAAGAGTGTGCTTTTGTTTTGTCCGTTGCGTTTTCAGTTTTTATATGATTTATCATTTTAAATTAATTTTTAATAAAATTATCTTTTACTAAATGAATATTAAATGAACATTAACAATATTAGTTAATAAAATATATACAAAATACATCCCAAAAATGCCGTTTTATCAAAAAAATTATGATTTTAAAAAATTCATTGAGGGGGTGCTTTAGTTATGGCCAATACTGTATGTGCCATGTGTTACCCTATCTTTAGAATGACACTTATTTGTTGTCGTTACCAAGATCTGTATAAAACGTATTCCCTTATATATGTCAAATTATTGCGATTTGAAAATTTATAAAACAGAGATATATCGACCCCTTTGCGCGAAATTATCGTATGTTACAAAAACAAAATTTTACAGGAGAGCGTTATTATTAAATTTCTTTACTTTGGCTGGTATAATCAATAACAAATTTTAAATGCGATACAATAACCGATTTAGTAAATTAAATTTCACATACGATAAAATTAACTTAGTAATATTTCCATAAAAATAGCGAATATCGGTATATTTTGCTATGTAAAAATGTAACATACGATAATTTCGTGCAAAGGGGTCGATATGACCTTTAATGTAATTTTCGTGGATAAACCTTATATGGGGTACATATAAATGAGGTTGTTAGAGCCAGACAACAATGTCTTAAGACCACCCATAAAATACAAACAATATATGAGGAGCCGCAGAACAAAAGGTACATTTTCGAATTTTTTTACAAATTGATTTTTTGGTATTTTTATATTTGATTTGAAATCTTCTAGAAAAAATCAATTTCCCAAAATTTTTAAATTTTCAAAAAAGTATATTTTGATCTGCGGCTCCTCCTATTAGGGAGTTATTTGCAAAGCCAATATGTCAATAATATAATGAAAAAAATATGACTCATTTCTTATTTTCCTTATATTGTCTGAATTGCTTACAGGGAATCCAATAGAAATTGTTTTTATAATAAGAATAAACGAACAAGTTCACGATAAAATAATAGACTGTAGAAGAAATAATCAGTTTTTTTTTATAAAAAATAATCTTTACCTCACTGCCACTTGTAGAACCATCTGAAAATCCAACATCTAAAACATTAATACGTCGGCCACCACGACGTAAACGACGAGTAGCAGCATTACGTTGAAATTCATCTGAATCTTCATCATTATCATTGTTGGCGTCATTATTAAAATTTTGCTTCTTTTGCCGGCTACGAAGTTTTACCGAGCTTGAGGGACCGTCATCGTCAAGGTCATTACCTTTATTGTGTTTAGCTTTGACGTCATCTTCTTCATCATCACTTGTACGATCGGAAGCTGAAGATGAATCGTCCGAATCATCAAATTCAATACGCATAACAATACGACGTTTTCTTTTCTGATCTTGACGGTTTTGTTGACGGCCTCCCCTGCTGCCCGACGGTCGAAAATTCATATCACTACAATCACTGGATTCGTCAGACATTTTTGTTTGCGCCGCTTCTCACACTTTTTTGTTACGAGTTTTCAATTAAATTGTAACATACATATACAAATATTGTGTCGTACTATTAGTGGTGTTATTAAATACATACAAAATTAATCCAGGAAAAAATGTTTAAACTTTTATAAAATATGCAAATAAAACTACATAAATTATGTATTGTTGTTTTCTCTCTTCTTTTTAAAGCAATATTAAATAATTTAAGATTGTAAAGAGAAAAATAAAGGTATTTTTTCTCCGGTAATTCAGTAGAGAAAAAAATACCGCTTTTTATGCGGCGGTATAATCGCAACTTTTTTTCTTTTACACTTTGTTTGTGTGCGTGTTTTACTAGAAGTCTTAAAACAGCCACGAAATGTTTGCACCATAAACTATTTCAATGTACTGTTTAGTATGAAAAAAATATCTTAAATAATTAGGCAAACTGTAAATTATATATTGTTTTTGTATAACTAATTAAAAAAATTAAAACATTCTTATTTGCGTGCAGTGTTTAAATTTTATTTGTATGCTCTTTTTCAATTAGATCAGTTCTTTTCTTTGCTTTTTAAATGTTAATTTTGCAGCACTTTTTCAAACATTAGTTATTCTGTATATATTCAAATTATTGTACACTTTTCTATTACACTTTGGCTATTAATTACAAAATATTATAATCAATATGGATTAGTTTAATTTTAAAATGATTTTCTTATTATTTTTTAATTAAGAAAAACTGTGCACTCGGTTTTTCGCCATTTTCATTTTTCTTGGAGGCTTCGTAATTATTTTTTGCTTGTGTACTTTAGATATGTGATATTGAAATGTTGGTAGCACTACATTGTTTAGCTATACCACAGAGTTGTATTTAATTTCCTTAAATGAAATTCGTGAAATTGAAATGGTAATTTTAATTAATTTATTACTATTTATTAATACCGATCGCTTATTTCTAGTACTTTCAAAACTAAACTGTTTCACATTTACAGCCATTAACAGCTAAAATCGTAAATATCTACTAAAATAATGATTCGATTCCAATGTCTTGAAAATGGCCAAAATCGGTGAAGTAGAAACAGAGTTATAGTCCAAAGTGTGAGAAAAACTCCAAAAACGTTGATTTTTTTTTTAATTTAGCAATTTTCTTTAATAATATTAAAAAAATTAAAAAAGAACAATATGTGTTAAAAATCGGTATATAATTTCTCTAGCATCTATACAAATATCTTCCCGGAATATGGCTCTATGATATATAAATGTCTATAGAATAATGGTATCAATAAAATTTGGTATTGAAAATACGCAAAATCTGATAAAAATAAATGTTTTTATAAAAAATTTAAAAAGTCGGGGTCAGTATATTGGAGGTGGGTATATAAGATTCAGCATAGCCAAATATAATACTCTAATTTGTTTATTCCAGAAAAGTATAAATCAAAAAAAAATTAAGTACAGGCAATGTTAAAACCGATCATATTCTTGCTTTATTTATTCAAATAGTTAATCATTTAAAAATACTTTATCAAACTTAATTGATATCTGAAAAATGTTTGTCTGAATTTAAATTATTTTTTTATTCTATAAATTAAAAATATGTTTAAAAATGAATGTAATTTTTTACGCAAAGAAACACGTTAAATTATAACATATAAAAAGTTTGAATTACGGTCATTGACAATACAGAATTTACCTATATGTAGTTAAGATTTTAAAGTTAAAAGTTCTGAGCATGATTGACTTTCGTTTTAAAATTAAAATTTTATTAAATATTGTACGCAAAGATACTTGGTAAATTATTGCATATAAAAAGTAACCATTACTTTAAAAATATCATTTAAACTCAACTATCGTGACCTTTAAAATGTCGTGACCAA
Source organism: Calliphora vicina (assembly GCF_958450345.1). NCBI lineage: Eukaryota > Metazoa > Arthropoda > Insecta > Diptera > Calliphoridae > Calliphora > Calliphora vicina. The sequence continues at coordinate 48,483,779 of NC_088780.1, forward strand.
AATATCTACAATTACCCATAATTTTTTTTAATTTTATGTATAATTGTAATTGATATAGATTTAATTTGTAAATTTAATACAAATAAATTTCAATTCCATTCAGTTCAAAAACGTTTCTGTTTTACGTTTTTTAACATCTCTGTTTTGTAGAGATTTTTTTGTTTTGTTATGTTGGTAGCACTGCCGTTCGCCATGGTGTTTCACCCGCAACATCCGTTTCGCTCTTTTTGCTGTAGAATAAAAATCTGACAAGATGGGTCGTATGCACGCTCCAGGGTAAAAAATTAATTTTATTTAATTTCTATGTGAATTATGAACAATTTATGACTATACAGATGAACTATAATATGCACATTATCCGTGGCAAGTGAAAAATGGTTTATGAATCGATAAAAACGTGAAAAAATTAATGAATTTATAAATGCATGTACACATGTGTAGCGCTCATCTGTTGTGTCGTATTTGTGCTTACTAATTTATACGAAACGTATATAGTGTGATCAATGATTGTAAATATTGTTATTTTTCAACTATTCCAGAAAGGGTATTTCCCAATCAGCTCTGCCCTACAGAAGAACCGTTCCCTCCTGGTTGAAACTCAACGCTGAGGATGTCAAGGAACAAATCAAGAAATTGGGCAAAAAGGGTTTGACCCCTTCCAAAATTGGTAAGTCGCACATACAATTAAATACTTTTAGGGTTATGTTTACATATGAGGACTGTTTGTTATAATGCCTTTTGTGTTTTTACAAATTACAGGTATCATCCTTCGTGATTCCCATGGTGTTGCTCAAGTTCGTTTCGTTAACGGCAACAAGATTTTGCGTATCATGAAATCCGTTGGTCTTAAACCCGACATCCCAGAAGATTTATACCACATGATCAAGAAGGCTGTTGCCATCCGCAAGCATTTGGAACGTAACCGCAAGGATAAGGATGGCAAATTCCGTCTTATTTTGGTTGAATCCCGTATCCACAGATTGGCCCGCTACTACAAGACCAAGAGTGTCCTCCCACCCAACTGGAAATACGAATCCAGCACAGCTTCCGCTTTGGTTGCCTAAGCTGCTCGATTTGTTTAGAAAGGACATCAAGGTGTTTTTAAGTTTTTTTTATATTTTACAAATATAAAACGTGATTTAATAAAAAAAAACTGATGTAAGTTTTTAAAAAACATAAAAAATACATAAAACATAAATGAGTTCTAATTTGTTTGAAGTGGTAATTGTGTGATTGGTTGTGTTCGTCTTTGAAAATGGTGATATCTGAGAAATGGCAGTTTTTTTTAACAATAGTGTGTATAAGAAAAACGTTGCACTTTAATTTTGTTTACATGATTGTTTATAGTGGGGATTAGAGAAAGACAGTCTAGGTCGAATAAATAAATTCCACATCAAAAGAATAGATATTTTATATTGAGAAATATAAGTTTTCAGCCTAGGTTACTGTTTTTTGATAAATTAAAAAGATTAAAAATTAAAAGGTATTTTGACTTATTTCGGTTACAGTATTTTAATGAAAACGATCATTTTGATGTGACGAACAATAAGATGACATTTAGGCGTAACGGTAGCCAGTTTAGTACCGAATAAATTCCACATTTAAATATTGATTTGTTATATCTTGCATGATGAAGTATTTTTTATTAAAAAAAATAAAAAAAAACGTGTTAAAAAATTTATTCGAATTCTAAATAAGAGGCTTAGCTTAATTTGCAAGATTATCGATTCGAAACGGTGAAAAGATAACCGGTATTTTGAGTGTCGGCAACGGTATTTCTATCAACGATTATTTTGGCCTGACAAACGATTATTAAAATTTAGAAAAAATAAGATGAAATTTTAATTTGTTTAAGAGTTCAATAAACTCAATTATGGAAATAATAAATTATATTTTAATGATTTTCATATTGTTACCTTAATATTATAGAAAGATTAGAACCTTTATTTTGTAAGCCCAGATTTTCGTTTATTTAGATAAATGGTTAGCTCGTATATCATATTTAGCCCAAAAAAATCTCGACATAAAACGGTATTTTTGATTATTTCATTAACTGTATTGCAGTTATTTTGAGGTAACGATTATCAAGCTGAAATGGAAATTTAGAGGTAACGATAACTGGTCAACAAAATTTTTAAAATCAATCATCTACTGTAAAAATGTCAACGTATGTATTCCGATTACTCTTTCTTCAACAAGAAGGTATTATTTTGAGTTAGTACAAAAGTTGAAATATATGTATGTAAATGCATCGTATATTTTCATAGAAAATGTATTACATATTTTGATTTGAGCCTTTATTAAAATTTTGTTGTATTTTGAGTTGATACAGTCATAGAGAAACAGAGCGGAAACTAGAAAAAAACTCAAACATAAAAATTACTCAAAATAATCACACATACGAGTGTTGTTTTTGTTTTCACATAGTTTTTTCAACTAATACATTCTCACCACTTAGGTTTCTGACAACTGAGTTAGGTCTTTGACAGGAGAGTTTCCGCTCTATATCTATTCTTTATGGATACAGTTTTGAGTTCTGGAAAGCATGATTGAACCACATACAAGTCATATTGAACAGAAACTTATATTCTGGTTCACTGTCAACAAAGTAAATCACACAAAGTATTTACGTTCCTCCAACATTTCCAATGAAAATGACTGAACCACAGATTAGTACTATAAATACATACTATGTTTCAGACAAGGGACCGTAACAGTTATGGCTTTTACATAAAAGTCTGAAGCTAATTTTTATTTTTACGAGCAAAAAAATCTTATTTTAAAAATGAAAACTTGATTTTGTAAAAGGCGCATGGATCTTCTTATCGGGACCTTTGAGGCAAAAACTTCTACATTAAAATTACATATAGTGAATAAGATAGATATAGATTTGAACGGGTGTTTACTATAAGAAGTACACTTCCTCTCGGAGACCCTGAGACTTTTCCTATTCAACACAATTAGTATTCTGGTTGCCTTTGCACCTAATTTTGGCCAAATAGGCCTGGACATCCTACAATCCGTCCTACTAGCCAGTGCCATGGTACCCAACACAATCTGATTGTTTATATATCAAAGAGCGCTTCAAGAGCTCTCTTACAGTTCAGCACTATGCTAGAGAGTTAGTACAATGGAATCTGGCACATAATCTTACTACATAAACACCGGCTCGTTTATGTAGTAGATGAAGACATCAAAATGTGGTCTGTAGTGATAAATTAGATAGTCTGGCAGCACTGAGGTCTTTAAAATGCCATATGGTAGAAATATCTAATAAAGAAATATCTGAAATACCTAATTGTTACCTTATGGTCCGAAATCAAAGTAGAGATACTAGTCTGACCAACTAGACCTAGCTCGTACAAAATTTTCCCTCTGAAAAAGTCAGCTCACTGCTGTCTATTTAATTAAAACTCCCTGCCCTATATATATTGTACTGGAGGTCTGAAATCCTTTTTGTTAAAAACATAAAATCATCTACATATAATGAATAGATTCAGTCATGGCACGTTTTGATGTTGTATACCTGCAGATTGTGTTGGAAATTTATTACTGCTAATACGGACAGGTAAATATGTCCATTTTGCAAGGCTTAATTCAATTAATTTAATTTCCAACAAAAACATTCACAATATTCGACCCTGGAACGTTCAAATATGAATTCCTTATAACAAAAAACATTTCCTTCATACAATACCCCAAGGTTTAGACTGGGAAATAAATCCGCCGGAGTTTTTTTCCATTTTTAACATTAAATTTTAATAGGAAAAATGTTAAAAGGGGAAAAGCTCCCGCGCAATTTTTATTCATGATTGGGCTGTATGTATAAAATCACTTTTCTTTTCATAGTTCATATAACAAAATTCGTGTACTTACATGAAACACTGTATATCATAATGGAAATTTACTTATTACAATATCATTATCGAATCGAGTACCGATAGCTCCAACAAAAATTTCCACTATGGAATAAGATTCCTACTAAAACACCTTAAAAATAGAAGTCAATTTGTTTACTTTTTCTGAAATTTGGGCGCCTCGAAAATGATTTTTTTGATATGTCGTAGTGGAATTTTTTTTCCTCATGCCAAAAGCTATCGAAAAATCGATGACACGATATAAACAAATTTTGGCCTTACAAATCGACCCGCCCTAATAACAACAGAAACGCCGATGATACCCTGCAGTTTTACAAGTAGTCAATGTATCTCTATACTTGACAAATATTTATCATAATAGTAACAAAACACGTAAAATTTCCACCCAAAGTATTCGCATGTTTTTTAAAAACATCACATTAAACAAATAAAAATCAATGTGACTAATAACACGAACAATGTTGGCCTTCAAGGAGTCAATTGTTTATCAGCATAAACCAGTGGCTTCACGTGGCCCTAATTGACATGGGAGGTTACGGTCGCCATATGGCATGTAGCGCCATCCTGTTGAAACAAAAAATCATTTGTCCAAGATCCACTGTAAACATCATCTACTTTTATTGTAACTGGTATATGCAGGATTGGTTCCAGCAAATAATTGCAAACTCTCGATTTAATGCTGCTTTTGCAAAAGGTAAGTTCATATTTTTTATAAGGTTTAACCCTACAAAATTGGGGGCGTGGGCCGCCCATATTTACTCAAATCAAATTTTTTGACAGTAGGAGACTGCATACCATATTTGGTTAGGCTAGTTTGTCGGTGAAATATTTTTTGCCACTACTTGGGGTTTTCCGGCTATAGTGGACTGTATAATGTATTTGAAAATACCTTCTTCAATATATATACTGAATATTAGGGATCAATTAGCTCCTCGCCTAGGTCACGTATAGGCTAAAATAACTATTTATATAGCTAATCAAGTAACCAGTTAGGTAGCTAGTAAGATAACATGCGTTTACCACTTTGGGACAGCTATCAGATAATAGTCTCTTTGAAATCTATGTAGAATAAATACTCCTGCTTAGGACACGCACATGTTTAAACTAGCCACGTAGCTATTTATGTAACTAGTGGTGACCCTAAATAATAGGTAAAATCATTAGCTCGGGACAGTCACCCGGAACTGTTGGGTAGTGCATCATTAATAGTTTTGACATGAAAGTTTAACAATAAGTGACGACAAAAGAAAAATATGTTAAAGTCAGCTGTACAGCTATTAGCAAAACGAGCACCAGCGGCATTTCTACCAAAATCTACCGGTAAGACCCAAAAATTATAAATACAGCATTATTATTATTATACATTATAGCATACATATACAGAATACTATTTTAAATTATAAATATAATAAATCGTTTCCTAAATATCAATTGCAGCTTGTATTCGAAACTTATGCAATATGGTTGATGCAAAATTAAATGCTGTTCCAAGTGTTGACATTGAAGAAGGTATTTTCAAATATGTGCTTATTAAAGTGTACGGTAAGGAGACATCTGATGGTAAAGAACCAAGCAAATTGATTGTTCGGGGCTACGGCGATTGTGAATGGCACTGTAAGTTTGTTATATGTACTTGCATATATTTTGGAGTAAATGTTTATACAATTATGTACATATGTTGTTGTTTTTAGCTGATATTTATGAGCGTGCTAGCACTTCCTGCCAGGGCTTAGGTCTTGATACAGAGTGTTTGGGTGGAGGTAGAATTGACCACAATCCAGATGCCAAGCGTATTAAGGTTTATGGATACTCTCAGGTTATATTTTCTTCTGAATTTTTAACTATTAAGAAACTCTATTGATATGTTAATGTATTCATTAATTTAAATTTCAGGGTTACGGAAAAGCAGATCATTCGGAATCTAAAAAAATTTTACTAACTAAATATGCTGATTATGAAATTGAAATTTCTGATGATGGATATTGAGAGAAATAAATACATACATATATTTTTTATAAATACTTTAATATAATTTAATATAAAAGCAAATGTTATTAAACCGGTCAACAGATTAATTTTTTTATATGATACGGGTAACTTCGTACGCCTTTGAAGTAAAAATACCTAATAAAGAAATTTAAATAAATTACTTTTTATAGTACTGAATATGCTTTATCAAAAGTGAATTAGCCTAGTTGATCCTTACGCTTAGCGGTATGTAGCAATCTAAACTATACAAGGCAAGCGGTGTACAACACACTTTAGCCGAAATCTCAGATATACATATGCTGTCAAAACTTTAAACTCCCATCTATTGTTACACATAAGAAAATACGTAAATAGACCCATTATCCAATCCAAAGTCTTCCCGGATTGAATTTTAGTTTATTAATGGCAACCCAAAAAAGAGTGTTTAAATACGTAATAAATTGTCAATAACATCAATTAGTGAACATGAATGTTCGACATCGAGATATCTTATATATAAATAGGCTTTTTATACCCTTCAACATAAGTGCTTCATATGCGATAGCGGAGTTGATTATTTGTTTTTTGAAATAGGTTCAACAGAAGCAGATATTGAAAATAAGCAAAATCGGCCCATAAATAGCTAAGATATAAGTAAAAACCCACGACTACATCGATTTTTGACCTAAAATTTATACATACAAATTAACTTTGCGAAACTTCTAGGGGTGTTTTTATGTAATTCGTTTCGAAAAGAAATTCGTGCTTTATATATTGTATTTTTAGTGTTTCGAATTACAAAATAACCCCCCAGATATCGTATGGAATTAAAACCACTCGGTCCATAAATACGCTAAGTACGGTTTTTCGGTTCTAGATGAAATTGTTCATATCGCATTAATAATTTTACCTCTTATAATGTCTATTGTTGTAATAACATAAAATCATTTTTAGCAACATTTTTTTTTATTAATAAACTAAAACTAATTTATATTTTAATGGAGACTTATTTCTAACTATGATGATTTTCATAAACACATGCTTATGAATCCATAACAACATCGTGAACATTTTGCATGTGATCCGCAAATAAATCCTGTCTTACGAATATGTGTTGGCAAATGACACAAGTAAAGATAACATGATCGGGTTCTTCAGCAGGTGCAGTCTTTACTTTTTTCTGAGCTTGTGTAGCAGACTGCTCCTCTGACTCGTCTCCGCCTGTAGTACTTGTATGATGAGTTCGAACATGCATTTTGAGTGTGTACTTGTCGACAAAAACTTTGCCACAGAATTCGCAGTTGTAACGTGGACGATCCTCCTGATGCGTAACCATATGACGTTTATATGTGCGTATAGTTTTAAATGTTTGAGAGCACACGGGGCATATAAGTGGATTATCTTCGGCCTCATGTTGCAAACGATGATTGTAGAAAATAGTCGTTTGAGAAAAGAACATGCCACAACGTTCGCATTGATGTTTTTTCTTGTTGAAATGTACCTGCATGTGTCGAATTACATTTACTCGACGAGCGTAACTTTTGCCACAAAAGCTGCAATCATTTTCTGTTTTTCCATTGTGAATGTTCATGTGCAAAACTAAATATTCATCGTTACGAACTTGCACACCGCATACAGTACATGTAACTCGATTTTTGTGGTCTTTATCGAGATGATAGTCTAGTGCTCGTTGGTTTTTCAATTTTAAATTACAAACTGGGCATGGATAATTGTCTTGTTGATTTTCGACACTTACTTTTTGTTCTTGCTGGCCACTCGCTGAAGGCTCTGTATCTACATCGGGATCAACAAATATATTGTCATCATCAAATGCATCATTATCGTCGTCGTCACTATCTTCAATAGCTTCAATTTCACCATCATCATCGCCTCCATCATCATCATCGTCAAAGTTTTCGTTATCTTCTTGTTTTATATCTTTTTTTTCTTTATCAACAGGCCTATCCACTGGCTTTGGCAATTTAATGCCTTTTACGCGGGCATTTATTTTGTCACTTAATCGTTTTTGAACTTCCAAGAGTTCAACAACATAACAATCATATCGTACTAGCTCCTTGTAACAAACTGTACATACTCGTGCTCGAGCTGGCACAGTGAATGTCACCTTAAGAACTCTGGAAATGTGCCTGATTATATCAAGTATGGTTTTCTGCGATTTTGGAGCCCTGGCTTTATACACTTCATCGCAGTAAAGTGCCCTAAAGTCGGTTTCCTGACAAATGTGACACTTTGGTGTGAGAATTTTTTCCATTTTTGAAAAAAATCTGTTTTTCTAATATTTCAAAGAAATAAAATTCCAAGGAATAAATTTTTGTTTAGCTTTATATCTCTGATGAGTCTTCTTCTTACAGTTTGTAAATATAAGTGAAATAATAGCTCTGTCAAATAAGTAATCGCAAAATACACATCATTGGATGCACATAAATGTAGTTGCCATATTAATATGGTTTATAATAAAACAAAATTGCTGCAGAAAAATATATTTTTAGGCCAACGACAAACATTTCTCAGATTTGATTTAAAATATGATTTCTCAAAAACATTTAATTAATGTCACCAAAAAAGAGAAATAGAGAATAGACTTTTGAAAAACAATTTAATAGGCTACACATAATGCTACATTTTATAATGTAAAAGTCGATTTTTGCTATACATATTTATTAATGAGAAAAACGCATTTTATAAAATTTTTACAACACAAATTCAAAATTTATTATCGACTTTTTTGGGATAACGTAAATGATTGTCGATTTTGACTTTTTACAGCAAAAAGATGATTGTTTGAGCAATCGACTTATAGAACTCTAGTAAATAACCGCAGAAATTTTTAAACAAAATACATACATATAATTATAATAATTTCGTAGAGTGTAATTCAACAAGGGCTGGTAGCTCTAGCATTGTTGACGTTTTTTTATATTTTGACATCACTTGTGACATCGATGAACGTATTAACAATTGTGTATTGGTTTTTCGTCTCCAATAATAGTGAAGTGAAATTTTTGGTATAAAAATCGATTCAAATTAAGATTAGAGCAGTGAAAATTAAATTATCATGGAAACTGTCAGTTTATGCTTTTTGTGCGGAAATGATACCGTTAAGCAAAACCTTGAGTTTTATAACATACAATCTTCTGTTGTGCCAGCATCACAAAAGCCCCTTCACGTTGTCCTTCAACATTTGGCAAACTGCATTAAATATAAGTTAATTTTTCAAAATGAAACCTATATTTGTGCAGATTGTTTTAAGGAGATGTCTGATTATGACGATTTGATGTTAAATCTTCTTTCCTCGCAAAAACGTCTTACTGTATTATTGCAAAATGCATTGATGGAAAAACCAGAAGAAGAAACATCTACACTGGAGGATGCAAACGAGCAGTCAATGGACATTGAACTTGAATTTGAAGACGACGAAGATGATCCGAGTCTTGTAGATGCGTTCAATCCAAATCTTGACACAAAAGAAGAATTAATTGAAATCGACGATGACGTTATTATTGAAGAAGAAACGGTATATGATCACATAGAACAGCCAGCTACAGACAGTACTAAAGGCGGCAGCAGTAACATATCCCCAGATAGTCACAATACGAAAACTGAACGCAAACGCCATAGCCTAGAATGTGTAATTTGCGGAGTAGTTTTAAAATCAAAATATCTTCTGCAGAATCATATGAGCGAATGTCATAATGTTAAGCAATTTACTTGTAAAATTTGCGGAGTATCAAGAAAAGATGAAGAATATCTTGAATTGCATATGAACATACACGAAGGTAAAACAGAAAATGAATGCCGCTACTGTCCCAAGCGATTTACGCGCCCTGTAAATACTTTAAGACACATGCGTATACACTGGGATAAAAAGAAGTTCCAATGTGAAAAATGTGGCGAACGATTTTCCCTTGACAACATGTTGTACAATCATCGTTTGCGTCACGAAGCTGAAGAAAATCCACTCATTTGTGCGATCTGTAATCAATCATTTAAATCACGAAAAACATACACTCACCATCTGCTCATACATCAGGAAAATCGACCGCGACATTATTGTCACTTGTGTTCAAAGTCGTTTACTGAACGCTACACGCTTAAAATGCATCTAAAGACGCATTGGGGTGATAAATCATCCGCTAGCCCTACAAGTACAATTGGTAGTAGCAAAAATTCTCCAGAGGCGAAAGAAACTGAGACCGAGGAGTCTATTGGAATATTGGTGGAAAATGATAATTACGATAGCGATAATACTTGTGTCATATGCAATAAGAAGTATGATGCAAAGAACGGTCTCGAACATCATTTGCAGGATGTACACGATGTAATCCTTAAATAACTTTGTTATATAAAATTTTTTGTTGTTTCATTTTATAAATAAAAACATTCAACTTTTACTGCTTTTAACTACTGAGGAATAATCGATATATTTTCATCTACATTTATCGATGTTCAAACATTTCCAAATTTAGTGAATAGCACTTAAATCTGAAAAATCGATTTTTATTTCGAATTTAAATAAGATTTAGTAATACATATTAGCGGTATTCACAATGTAGAGTACTTGGCCTGGTAATGTAGTAAAAGAGCACAATATCAAAAGAAATAAAAACAAAATACATTAGAAATTGAAATGTTTGTCAAAAAATAGCTTTTCTGCTTTATTACTAGGCCAAGTACTCTACATTATGAATACCGCTATTGGATTTGAACATTGTTGATGGACAATCGTTTTCAATGAAAAATTAAAAAATATTTGTTAAGTCTTATTTTAGCGAAATAACAATAGTATTCTACCCCGGATTTCACTTCAATAAAATTTTCTTTTATAAAGTCCAACGCAGTAGGTCCCGATAGGATTCCTTTGAAAATTATGAGAATACATCACAACAAATTTAAAAACTTCAAAGTATCCTCGGGATTGGAAGATTTCACGTATATTATAATGTATTTTCAGGTTATTTTTGGGTCTATTTTGGATGGCAACCGAACTAAAGTTGCGTTGTCAGCAACTGGCAGCTGTATTATTTTGTTGCCCTTAGGCAACGCAACTTAAGTTCGATTTCCATACATAATCGAGCCATTAGTTTATCTCACACTCTACTGTACATTTGAAAGTTAATTTTTAATAAGAACATGTAGGTTATGGAACTCTCTTCCCATTGAGTTGAGGAATTTCACTTTTACTATTTCAGACATAAAACGAAAATATTTGGAGAATTTTAGGCTTTGTTTTTTTACTTCTTTTGAGCTTCAACTCTGTGTCCACTTCTTGTAACTGTGTAAATGAATTATTTCGTCACCATAAATGCAAACGGACCTAACTGCACAAAACTTCGAAATACATTTTTTAATTGATTATTGTTCGTTTTATCGCACTACATGTTAAAGCTAAATTTTAGACTCATACAATCAAAAATAATGACTTTATTAAATAAATTCAAACGGGCGTAACTACAAGTTACACCTTCTTAAAAGGTGTAACTACACTTTCGTATGAAAACATATAAAGATGGCCGCACATGGAATGATTTCTTCGCCTGATTTGTGATTGATAATTTTTAATTACTTATGATTTTGTGCGCGCACAGCCCCATTAACAAGTCGAACACGAACAAAACCCGTGTGTGGGCAGCTTAAGACAAACACATGTAGGTTAACACTGTTATAAACAATGGCGCTCTGAATTTGTTGTCATTTACAAAATTCTTATAAGTTCAAAATTTTAGAACCTATACGTTTTTTTGTCTCTCTTGTAAAATAAATAAAAGTGTACCTGGAGGTAAATTAAGCATTTTTATTTTTTGCCATTAATAAGTAAAAAAATTAGAAATATGGGAAGCAGCTTCTCGACACAATCCGTAGCTATTGGAGACAATTTTTTTAAATATCTTTAACAACAAATTTTTTTTAAATATCTCTATCGATTTAAGTTACTGAGTTTTGGCCGATGAAAAACGATTATGAGCCACTGTGCGTAGGTAAATAATCTTCAGCATGTCCGAAGACTTTCTATAATATTGAAGATGTTGATTCGAAGTTTTCGGTAATAATTGTAATATAGGTAAGCATTTTTAAATGGTATGAAAACATTTAAGGTCGAATAATTATTTTACGAGATATTTGTGATTTTAGCTGGTTAAGTTTAATTTTCTCCATTTTTTAATAACAAAAAAAGATAATTTAGTTGTTAATAGTTCTCTTAATTACAAACATAAAAACTTTAGAATTGTTTGCCTTTAAAGACTTTATTGAATATTAGTAAATATGAGGAGCCACAGAACCAAATGTACTTTTTTTGCTCATTTAAAATTTTTGGGAAGTTTTATTTATTTAGCACCCTTAAAAACTGAATGAACCTGAAAATAGTAACAAGTTTCTTAATTATCAATAGATACATCTAACTGTCATAAGTAACCAGAATAAATGTTAAGGATGTTGATATAAAAACATTTTTATATCGGAAAAAGAACCCTTTGTTAAAAAATAAAGTAAAAAAGTACGTTTTGTTAAAAACAAAATTAAAACGTACGTTTTTTTAACGATATTTTGAATGTTTTTAATCCTGATCTAATATGTAAACAAATTACACATTTAATTAAATCCGAATCTATCCGATTTATCCCAGGGTAGAATGACCAATACATATAATGTGAATATTAATAGCAAAATAATTATGAAAATAGTCCCTGTAATATCTTGATTTGTTCAAATTTCTACAAATTTAAAATGTGCTGATGATCGTGATTTGTTCCTTGGATTTAGTTAAACATTTATTCAATGTAGAAACATCGACTTCTCAGTGATCACCAACAATGTGAACATACTTTAAGATACACTTCATCCGATAATTTTATGTTGAATGTAAAAACGTTGGTTTAAAATTCACTATGTATTGATTATTTCTTGCTGTATAGGTATTTCGATATTTTTTTTCTTCTTAAAACTTGGCAAACGAATCTTGTCCGTATATAATGAAATAAACACACACACACGATTTTTTAAAATCTAATTTTCTTATATTCAGATCTTTAATGAATAAGCAGTGTAAAAATTAGGATAAACTTAAAATGTTTATTCATTCTCTTGTGAGCGAACACGACCATTGGGATTTGTCAAACGGATAGACAATTGCTTGGCGCGCTCAACGATTTCCTTGCGTTTCTTGGAGGAGACACCGTGAGCGATTTCACCACAGTAAACACGGTTTTGCATCATCAAAACTTCGAGTTCCTTAACATTGTTGACAACGAACTTCTTGAAGCCGGTGGGGAGCATGTGACGGGTACGCTTGTTGGAACCGTAACCGATGTTGGGCATCAAGTATTGACCCTTGAAGCGACGACGTACTCTGTTGTCAATACCTTTTGGTTTACGCCATTTGTGCTAGAATTAAAAAAAAACACAAAAGTAAATTAGACAATTGATCTCGATTTAAATTTAGCAAAATTTATAAACACAACTTTGTTTACTTACCGACAACTTAGCATAACGATCCGACTGATGACGGATGAAGTGCTTGGTGCGCTTCTTTATGATTTTGGGTCTATATGCTGGACGAATGGTCATATTTGAGCTGTAAATTTAATATAATAACACTTTATTAGACAATCTTCTCACATATAAAATAATTAATGTGTTGTATTGATTTCAAACCAAAATTTCGATCACTGTTTCAAGTGCACAGAAAACAAACTATTCAAGCATCAACAAACTTTTCTAGGCTTTATTTCATTTAATCCAAATTGATGGTTTCTTAAATCACACTTTGGTAACATTATTAAAATGCTTAATTTGTAGTATTTGTACACTTAATTCAGTTTAATCAAAAGATGTTAGAAATTTTTACAGATTTTGTGAATAAATACACACCACTTTTTCTAAAAGAGCACGTCAAAAAGAAAGAAACCCGAAGTTGGCCGTACTTCAGCTGTCCTAAGCTGTCACAGCAAATGTCATTTTGCATTGCTACCAACAGTGAAATGTAATAAGCTCCGGTTCATATATTAGATAAACATTAGTTTATGTCTGAACTAAGTGTAAAGAAATGTTATAACATAATACACTGTCTATTAAAATTTTTAAACATTTGTGATTTCGAATTTAATTTATTTTTTATTTAATAATTCATATTTGTGTTGGCGAATATGACTGATATGATATTTATAACGAAAATAATGGTTTTTGATTATGTTGGATTTTCGAATTGGCCAATTTAATAATAAATCAAATCTAACTTTAACACTATTTGCTGTTCAGGTTCAAGTTTAAACTTTGTAGTACTGCCATACACAAAGTCTGAAATATTTTGCGTGTGGAGACGGGGAACATGAGAAATAACATCGGCAGAATAAAGCAACTTTATTTCCAACTTCATGTTTATATTCAGGTAATTTATTTACGTAATTTAAATTTGTTTAAATTCGTCTTTTTTAACAGAATTAAATCTGATGTGTTTTGCAAATTAAAAGCAATATTTTAAAAGAAACAAATTTGACAGCTTATATTGAATCATTATTGCTTAGTGCGTAGAACCGTCTGTCGTCAGAACTCAAATTTGTTCATGTTCTCCGGTGTGTGGAAAACGTGTCGATGTTTATGTTCATAGTTTATTTTGTAATGTTTTTAAATTTTTGAGTGAACACACACACAATACACAGTTGTTCACACACAATAATGCAGTTGTTCACACAATACAAATTTATGTGCGGACAAGAAATTGTTTGCTTCGTGAATATGATGTCATGTCAAAAAATTTTAAAAATAATAATTCAAATTTGTTGTCAAAACAAAAAAAAAATATTAGGTATAGTTTCCATATATTAGTGTTATTACATACATAGTTATGACCATAGAGAATAGACATAGAGCGGAAACTCTCCTGTCAAAGGTCTAACTCAGTTGTCAGAAACCTAAGTGCTGAGAATGTATTAGTAAAAAAAACTATCAGCCCAATTATGAATAAAACATTCCGCTGGAGTTTGTTCCCCGGGAGTTTTTTTCCCATTGAATTTGAAAAATGAGAAAAGGGAAAAAACTCCCGGAGAATTTTTATTCATAATTGGGCTGTATGTGAAAACAAAATCACTCGAAAAAAAAAACTCAAAATAATCACACATACGATTGTTGTTTCAGTTTTCACTTAGTTTTTTCTACTAATACATTTTCACCACTTAGGTTACTGACAACTGAGTTAGGTCTTTGACAGGAGAGTTTCCGCTCTATGTTTCTGTTAAACACCTTTTAACCAAAACCAGAGCTTCGAATTAATTAATTCAATTTTAATTTAATTCATTAAATCTTAATTCGGAAGTAAAATATGTGAGCCATTCATTCCATAAATCCATTCCCAAAATGTAATTAGTTTGCTTCATTCAAATGGAATTCATACATTGTTGAATTAATTCATAACAAATCTAATAAAATTCATTTTTTTAATATTTTATAAAATGAATTGAAAAAATTTACTTAAACATATTTGTAAACCTATGTATATGTATAAGGAAATAAATATGTATACATTAGGGTGGGCCGATTTGTAAGGACAAAAATTTGTCGATATTGTGCCATCGATTTTTCGATAGCTTTTGGCAAGTTAATCTTTTGACTTTTTCTCAACTTTTATTTTTAAGGTTTTTTTAGTAGGTAATAAAAAAAATGTTTTAAGAGTTATATTTTGATCAATCCAATTTATTTAAAAATAACAATCAACTAAACCTATAGATAAAGTTTAGAACTTAATAAAATCACACAAAGTACACATATTCACAAAATCGTTAATTGTTAATATTTTTCATCTTGTTACACATAATAAATAGTACATATGAATAAATGCTTTCCTTCATAATTTAACTATTGTTTTATACATATATAAAATTATTTTATTCTTTTTTTGTTTTGCAGAAATTGCTATTTAAGTTGTAGGTAGAATAACAATATTAATTAACTATGTTATGTTTGTATGAATAGATTTTCTAAGAATTTTGTATTTATATAATGATATTTTATACATTTTACTTTAATACATACAATAAACAATTGTATTTACACACAATTTATTGTATTAGCGTCCAAAATTTGCAAAAATTAAAATGAAACACATTCCTTATATAATTTGAAAATGACGCATATCATCATATGGGCATTAATTAATTATTTACAAAATATATTCGTATCCTAGAAGAATAAGGCAACAACTTATTAAAGCAAATACTTAAGCGAGAGGAAAATCAAATGGATGACCACCATATTTAGTACTTATGTATGTTAGTTTGTACTCTTTTACACAAACCAGTCAAATTGTAGTCAGTCATTTGGTCTTATTGGTCATAAAATTGTTTATAAATAAATTATATAAAATTAAATTAAAATAGGTAATAGTAACTATAAATATAAGGACAACAAAAAATAGCAACACATACTATTTCTGGCCTTACTTTTTTGTAATTCTGTATTTTTTTGTTGTTTGTTAACTAATACATTAAATTAGTGATTAGCTTCGAGAGTTATAATTTACCTTTGGCTGAATGTTATGAGGTGGTAATAGTGTTATTGTTATTTTTAAAAACAAATTGCAATAATTTAATATGTACTCATGAGATGCTTTAAATTTTCATAGGCGGTATTCATAACGCCCCAACTTACAAACGAACGGGCCGTATTAAAACCACAGCCTCGATAAAAATATGCAATACTGCTGCCTCTGTCACGGTATATTTTTAAACATGTTTTCCACATACTTTCTGATGGATGTCCCATATCACTTTGCATGGCCACTTTTATAACATTAAGCGGATAAAATAGAGTGCTTGTACTGGCTCCAATAACAGCTCCAGCTATGAATTCTTGTGCCGCCTTTCCGGAAACAGACGACTGAAAAAAATGTATTTACAGAATAGATTAATATTTTTTTTTTTAGTTTTATTCAAAATATACTGTTTACCCTTTGTGGTAAATGTAAACTAGCTTCTTCACGCAATATAAAGAACATGGCATTTGATGGGCCATTTCGCCAAAGCACGGGTACTATTCCACGATACAGTTCTTTGAATCCATGATTTGTTAGCACATATCTGAAGTATAAAATAAGATTATTATATAAATAATTTAATTTCAACATATAGAAATTGTGAAATGAAAATATTAAGGCTATTATTGATTATTATATGGAAGCGATTAAATAAAAAAGTATTTACGGGAACATATTTCTAATGGAAGATGAAAGTTGATAGTCTTTAAATTATAAAATACTTTCCGCAATAACATTCTTTATGGAAAATAGTTACTATCAAACTAGGAGCTATATGGGGAGAATTTTTAAGAATCCTCATTATTTAGAGATTATTTTAACATCATTAAAATATTTTCGAATATAATATTGCATTTTCATAAGGTTTATGCATGATCTAGAGATTATTTTAAGTTTTAAACAATTTTCGGACATAAATGAATAAAATAAATAATGCAAATTTTCGAAATTGATTTCTAATTTTCGAACATAATATTGCATTGCATGAATGCTAAATTTCGGCTTTATTTCGGTATTCTCTTAACTTCGTCTACTTACTTGTATTTAATAAGCAAACATTCTCTTTACTTCACTACTTGTGCTGTGAGTTAGAGTACAAACAAATACTATATTCGACAGCGAGTTTCACACATGAAGAAAAAAACTTACTCGCTGCAGATGTCTAATTTTGACCTACACTAGCATACATTTCATGGCGATTTCATAAATACCATAAAAGGTCCACTTCCGAAAATTCTTTAAAATGTTGGTATTCAATACAAATAAGTTTCAAATAGAATGAAATCACGCGACCTAATTTCATGGCGATCTTCTGTAATAAAAATAATGAAATTTTAAAAGAAAACGTTTTTTGCTCGTCGTGTTCGATATTTTACGCGAATTTTATCAAGAAAAATATTTTTCGGATCAAATATAGAAAATCCGGAACTGTGTCTAATAGTGAATGGTAAATCGATTACGATTATGGTCGAAAATCGATTTTCAGGATCTAAAAACCATTATTTCGTGATCGATTATATACTCCGATTTTTATGCTGAAATCGATTTTTGATAACGATTAATCGAAATAGAAATAAAATTCCGGAATTTTTAATATTGTCTACGTTTTTTGCTTTCATTAAAATTTGCAATATATTAATCTTCAGCTGACATCGGAAAATATTCATGGAGGACCTCATTTGTTAATGCGAAATTTGTTCAACCTTAAGAAATTTTTATAAAAAGCTCTACGAAATTTTTTCCATAAAATTGTCAAATGTTTGCCGTTACGGTTTATAAAATGAGCACCTCAACATAAAGGAGTTATAATACTATTCCAAAATATGATTTTAATCCGTAATTATAGCGTATATGGGTCATTTCCTATACTTCCCAAAAATGCAAGTCGATTATTGGGTTCGATTTATCGACTGTAAAAATCCAAATGAAAATGGTTGATCGAAAAGTCGAAAATCGATTATTAGCTTTTCATACCATTCACTAGTGTCTAAATGTGTTAATAATTTGGGATGCTTTATGTCCCATTTTGTAGCTATGTCCAAAAGCTTTCAACGATATAAACAATGTTTCGATCTGATAACAAATATCAAATATATGATAAAATCAGCGTTTTAACTTCAGAGGACCATATGTATATATATTAATTCCCATAGTTCTTAGGAGCATAGGGCCTTAACAAATTATCTCCATTTTATTTTGTCTAAAGCTATGTTTTAAATTTATTGCCTGCTTCTAGTGCCTCTACATCTACCAAGTATTAACTGGTCTACCTCTTCTGCGACTACCCTGAGGATTTCAATTTAGAGCGGAGTGTGCGGCATTGGATATTGGATCCTGGTGCATTGAACGACCATAAAGCCGCATTGGTGATGGTGTTCGAAGATTGTTATTTTGCAAAATGACCTTCCTACTCTATATTTATTTTTTCCATGGCGTCATTAACATGAGAACATGGTGATATTTATTTAAAAATCAAAAATAAATTATACTCACCCAAACGCTCGTTGTGTATTCGCAAAATACTTGTGATATTTTGAGTCCGCCAATAGTGTTTGAACTCGTTCGAATGGAAGTAACAACGTTTCTACGGTACCCGCTGCCATTCCAGCTATTAGTTTCGCTTTGTACGCATTCATATGAAAATCGTCAAGCAGATAACGGCGCGTACCATCGAAAACCCCAAACATTATAGACAATGAGATAGTTTTTTGTGCGAGGGGAGGAAACATACCGCGGTATAAATACAACAATCCTTCATGCCGAAGCTGACCGAAGGCGGATGAAATGCGAACACCGTGCAGCATTTGGCGAAATATCATTTTATAAATGGGATACGTAATGCCAATGTTAACGAATGCGGCACCGCATCCGCAAGCAAATTCTTTCCAATAGAACGCCCCAAAAAAACGTTCTACGAAGACCGTTGTGTTGTTCATAGGAATGTTGCCAAGTTCATGTTGGTGCTGATGTTGTGCGCTTGATGTTTGTTGTATTTTACTTTGTTCAGTAATCATTTTGTGCTTAATGGCAATATATTATCAGGATATGCTTATAATCGAAAGCCTACAACCGCATCGGTCATTGGTTTAATTTTTAAAGATTCTCTTAGCCTTGTTTTGTTAACTTTTTGGCATTTTTCAGGTTTTTATTTTAAAAATTGGCAACAATCAGTTTTGCAATAATTTTTTGTTTAGTCGTGTTTTTTTAAATCTTTGGTCACAATGTCCAATTGGAAAACTGCTTCTAATCAATGCAAATTTGTAAACAAAAACTGACAGCTGGCGCTAATAATTGTAAAAAACAATATACAAGTTATTAATTATATAATTTATATTCACAACAAATCCGTGCACATTATTATTTACCAGAATATTCAGCTGACCGACTATCACAAATATTTTATCTCAATTTTTTAAGATTTATTACGAACGTGCGATCTTTTTCAGTATAATCGTTTGGTTTTTTACTATTATTTTCATATGAAACAACAAAATATATTTATTGTTTTTCTTTTTTTATACTTTTGTGCCCGTGTAGAAAATGTTAGCAATTTTTACAAAATAAAATGTTATGGGAAAATTATTAGAGAATAATTCTGCAAATAATTTGCAATCGATTCAATGTTGCCGTATTCTTAAAACTTCAAAAACATATGACCTTCGTTACAGTGTTGCCACTCTGGGGCAATCGCAAGAAAATTGGTAGTTTCTACACAGAAAAAAAAGTTTTAAAATATTGTTTCTGCTTGATAACAGTCATGAACCACAATTTTTGTTTTTGCTAGTTTTAAAAATGTTCATTGCAGGTTCATTGGATCTGCAGAAACTCATATTTTGATTTAAAAAGTGTATTGCATGACTTGTCGTCCAAATTAAATTGCGGTGCAGTCACAGGTATGATTTTAAGCTTATAAAGTTCTTGATGCTAAATAAAATAAATATTCAAATTATTGTTTAATTTTTTTTATTATATTTACCAAAATTTATTATATATATTAATTATTTGTGCAGATATTTATAAAGAAAACAATAATATTGATTGAAGACAAGTAAATAAATCTTTACTGTAGAAATACTTACATATTGGAAATTATTTCGGTGGGAAAAATTTGATAAATGTCTTCCACTAGTTTTGAAAATTTCGATGGAGACAGCGTAATGCCGCAGAATAAGGAAGCTTAAATGATTATGTTGATTAACTCATTTCTATTTTCCATTTGAATTATGATAAAATTATGATCAACTTTTTAGAAGTAGTCAATTATAGATAATAGCAGCAGAAATGTACATTATAGAAAAAGAATTGTTCGATGACGATTGTTTAATTTAGATTTTTTTGATAAAACTGTAACTATGTACTTGTTAGGATCTATTTTAAACCCTTGGGTGGGGTTATTTGTATAGTAGCCTTTTATTTAAAAATCGTTCAAGCTGTATCCAGCTGCCTCTGCATAAATATGTGGACACAAAAAATATGATGAAGTTGAAAAACTATATCGGTTTTTTATTAAAAAAAAATGCATTACTTGCCCGCCAATACTGCCAATTACATGTTGCACTTAGAAACTGACCACGATTCTCTATATCTAACCACTCTAAAACTGCATTTTAATTACATCAATAATGTATTGAGTCTAAATCACAATCGCTTATATCGAATCTTACCTAAAAATATCATATCACAAAATGTATACTGGGCAAAAGAGTGGTCTGATCTCTGTATTTATCTAGGATTCTCTCCTCCTAACTCTGGCCAACCATTGTGTGCCTATTGGAAACCTATTTTAAACCTACTTAGAACTGAAGAACTCGAAAATTAAATTTTAAATACAACAATCTCCTAGCATCATGATCTCTACTCACAACATAATTTTAATGGTATGGCTTCTCTCACCACAAATTTATCTTCAAGTATCTCAAGTATTATAATTAAAGCAAAAAATTAAAAATTAATACTAAAATTAAACGCTAGAAGCTTTAGCAACAACACTACTACTTTATGTACTATATTTAATCTTCGTGAACCTGAGAACACTTTCCACTTTATTGGTGTGTGCCCGATTTTAAATTAGAAATAAAATGTGATGTTTCTTCTTATTAAAAATTGCATTAAAACTTTTTTTATATCTAAAATTGTATGGATTTTATTAAGTTTTTCCTTGTTCCTGTAAAGTAACAAGAAATCGAGTTACGCCTTTTTAATATTAAGCCATCGATATATAAATACATGAAAGTTTGCTTAAACTATAGAAAACTAATGTGCTGTTTTTCTATAGCGAACGAGTACTTTGAGTGGAAATTTAACATGTGTTTTGTTATTGTAACAAAAACAAAATACATGTAAAACGTTCTCACAAAGCACTCGTTCGCTATAGAAAAACAGCACCTAATTGTAAATGAATTTGATTTCTTAATTTGAAATTTTAAAAATTGTATTTATACTTTTTCCAACAATGAATTAAAATTATAACGATGCCAATCAGGCTTACAACAAAAATGTTCAGCCTAATATATTTATGTATTATAAAATAATTGAATTATAAATAATATCCTTTTATTTTAAATAGATCTCAATATCACAAGTTAATATAAAATTAAATTACTGAAATATAAATACAAATCCATCACCAAAACCAACATTCACGCACAAACAACGATTGTAATTGTGAATCACGCAACCAATCCTGTACTGACAAAGGTCTCGTCAATGGAATAATTTCCATTAAGTCTTCAAGTTTTAAATATTGGAGATTTCTGCAAGTTATAGCAATCCCTAAACAACAAAAACGAACATTATTTTTATTCCGTCACTAGCTGACCCGACAGACGTTGTCCTTATTGTAATTGAAACAGCGATACGTTTATCCAAATAGATACAATAAGTATGAAAAGTATATTTGAAGTGATCGAAAATTTTCATTTTACAAAAAACATATTTAACAATAAAAACTTGATCAAATTCATTATGTTGAATACAAAGTATTTTACAGTATATAACAACATGCCTCCTCAACATTATGAATTTATAATTCCAAAATTATTACAACAAAATACATGTTTAGGTTTAGGTACAGGTTTAGTTAAAACATCGGCTAACATTTTATCAGTTGGTAGATATTGCAATTTAATTATATTTTGTTCTATGGCATCCTTCACAAAATGATACTTGTAATGTATATGCTTAGTACGAGAATGATGAGCACCAAATTCTGCCATTCTTTGAGCACTTTGAGAATCTGTGTTTATCATCACTGGAGAGTGGTTGGAATAGCCAAGTTCATTCAAAATATACCCTAAATATGAGGCTTCTTTAGTTGCTTCGGTAAGTGCCACATACTCAGCCTCTGCACTAGTTGTTGCTACCACCTTTTGTTTCTTTGATTCCCAGGAAACGAGACCACCTGCGAGAAGAAAACAAAAACCAGATTGAGATTTTCTATCATTTACATCTTGAGCCCAATTTGCATCACAAAAACCAACAAGTGGTAAACCACATTTTCTATATGTGAGCACCGCATTTTTAGTATGACTTTAATATCTGATGATATGATATGCTGAATTAAGGTGTTGTTTACGCGGTTCCTTACAAAATTGCGATAGCATATTAACAGCACACGTTATATCAGGTCTACTATACAGTGACAGATAAAGTAAAGATCCAATAATTTCTTGATAAAACTTTTCATCAACTTTTTCTGCTTCTCCGGAAATTGTTGGCTCTTTTTCCAATTTAATACCTGGATTCATCGGAATTTTTACAGGTTTGCAATTCTCCAAACCGTATTTCTTAATCAAGTTTGAAATATATCCTGGTTGGGAAATTGAAATTTCTCCATCCTTCACATTTACTTCCAGGCCAATACAATGTTTTGGAACTCCTAAGTCTCGAATATCAAAATTATGTTTTAATTGACTTACAAAATCTTCTATAAAATTCGTATTATTAGAAGCAATTATAATATCATCGACATATAAGGCGACAATCATCATTTTTCCATATTTTTTAACAAAGTAAATACATTGGTCATATTGTGATTGTTGTAAACCAAAATCTTTTATAACAGAATCGATTTTCTTGAACCACTGCCTTCCAGCTTGCTTGAGACCGTAAATGGCCTTATTTAATTTGCATACTTTTTCTTTTGTTGCCTTCTCAATAAAACTTTCAGGCTGTTCCATATATATTTCCTCTTCCAAATTTCCATTCAGGAATGCTGTTGATACATCTAATTGACGCAATTGTAAATCATGTTCAACAGAGAGAGCATATAACAATCTGAGTGAGGTTTGACGAACTACAGGAGCAAATGTATCTACATAGTCTAATCCAAATTTTTGGGAATAGCCTTTAGCTACTAGCCTGGCTTTACGTTTCTCTATTGTTCCATCAGGTCTTATTTTTGATTTGAAAACCCATTTGCATCCAACTGCCTTTCGCCCATTTGGCAAATCTGTTAAACACCAAGTATCATTTTTTAATAATGACTTGTATTCATCTTCCATAGCTTCTTGCCAATCTTTAGAACAATCGGATGACAAAGCTTCTGTTACTGTTTTAGGATCTATTATGTTCTCCTTTACTATTTGAGTTGTCTCTTGATTTTTTCTACTTCTAAGTCGATTTTTAATAGAATCTTCGGGTTTGTCATTAGCTTTTGGTTGCTCTTTCCGATCACTAGGGTTTGTAGATTTGTTATTTGATTCTTGTTCAATTGTATTACTCATATTTGGGTCATCTATAATTTTATCTGATTGATCTCGTATTTTATCATTAGGTACAAACTCATAAAAACTCGGAATATTATCTACTGTAGAATTGTACATCTGGCTTTCTATAAATTTTACATCTCTACTTGTTACTATTTGTTTGGTTCCAGCTTTCCACAATCTATACGCTTTTGATTCCTCTGAATAACCAACAAGAATGTGCTCATTGCTTCTAGGATCCCACTTAGATCGTTTAGTTGTTTTATCTAACACAAATGATATGCAACCAATGCATCTAAAATATTTTACATCTGGTTTTTTGCCTGTCCACAACTCTTCTGGTGTTTTAGTACCATTTAACTTTGTCGGACAACGATTTCTTATATATCCCGATGTATTAATTAGTTCGGACCATAGACTCATAGGTAAACCAGATTCTATCATAAAGCAACGGGCCATTTCAACTAATGTTCTATTCATTCTTTCCGCGATACCGTTTTGCTGTGGTGTGTAACTTGCTGTCAACTGCCTTTTGATTTCATTTTCTTTCAAGAAATTTGTGAAATTCTGACTAACTAGTTCTGCGCCATTATCACTTCGTAAAATCTTGATTTTCTTTCCTGTTTGTGTTTCTGCCATCTTCTTAAATTCTTTGAATTTGTCTAAATACTGACTTTTGTTTCGAATAAAATATAGAAATACTTTTCGAGAATAGTCATCAATAAATGTTGCAAAGTACAAACTACCACCCATCGATTCAGTCTTCATTGGACCACAAAGATCTGTATGAACAAGCGTAAGTACTTCAGAAGTTGATTTCTCATTTTTATGAGGAAATGGCAAACAAGTTTGTTTAGCACGAATACATGGAACACAATTTATTCCAACATTTTTCAATTCAGGTAACCCTTTAACCATCTCATCTATCTTTAGTTTTCCTAATTGGTTCATATTTAGGTGACCGTATCTTTTATGCCATATCTCTGTTTTTGAATCACAAGATATTTCGGTTGTATGCATCATATTTTCGTTATTATTAAATAACTTGACATATTATAGGTTATCTTTTTTATTTCCTTCAATTATCTTGTCTCCTTCCTTATAAACTACTATGCTGTTCCTTTCATAACAACCGTACAACCATTATCAGTCAATTTACTAATTGATATAAGATTGCATCGTAAGTCGGGGACATACAGAGTGTTACATAGGCCTATGTCTTGCTTTTTTCCATTTGCATATACAGTTACTTTGACCTTTCCAATACCTTTTATGTTTAGTTGATTGTCATCTGCTAGTCTGATTTTACCACTAAACTGAGAATCTATATTTTCAAATAATGATATTTGGGTGCACATGTGAGATGACGCACCACTATCAATAATCCATGTTTCACAAGAACTAGTGAAAAAAGTTGCTTCTGTCGTGGTTACTAATACTTCATTGGAAATGCTATCTTTGGTTTCCTGTTCAACATATCGAGCGTTTTCACTAGTCTTACAGTCTCTAGCTTTGTGACCTTTTCTTCCACATCGAAAACATTTATAATTAAATTTATCTTTGGACATACCTTCTTCTTGATTTTTATAGTTATTTTGTTGATTATGGGATTTCCTTTTAAAAAACTTAGCTTTAAATGCTGAATTGCTTGCATCGTTATCATCCTTGTCTCCAATTTCTAGTAATTTTGATTTTAAAACAGCTACTTTTGGAAATTCATTTGCAGTATCCACTGCAGCTTTGACTGCCGAAAAACGATCTGGTAAAGCATCAAGCATTACAACAACAAGAAGGTCTTCATCAATCTCAATTCCCATTTCCAATATACATGAAACGCATACATCAAAATCAATTAAAAATTCTGAAATCGATTGATTCTCTGGCATTTACATTTACGGTAACACTCTATCTTCTTCCTTATTGACTTACGATCAAAGGTTTCTTGAAGATATTGCCAGACATCTTTGGAACTTTTCAAATTTTTCACCATTGTCACAATATTTGTCTCTATGGCCATTAAAATTTCTGCTCTTGCATCCATATCCTTATCGATATACTGCTGTAATGCATTCATTTCTCGTTCAAACTCACGTTCCTGTTCAGCCGTTGGATTTTCTGGAAGTTTTCTTACTCTTGGAGTCTTTTCTTTACCTAACACGATATTCAGCAATCTGTTTTTGTGTAGTACCGCTTCCATTTGAGCCTTCCACGTTCCATAATTTGATCCATTTAATAATGGAATTCTACCAGCCATTGAATTCATTATTGGATTCCTGAACTCCGTGTTGAGAAATTTCTTAAATAATTTTAAATTATCAGCCTCTTTATCTCTTCAATTTTAATTTCTTTATTGTATCCGTATGGGATCTGGGCCCATAACTATTGTAATTGAAACAGCGATACGTTTATCCAAATAGATACAATAAGTATGAAAAGTATATTTGAAGTGATCGAAAATTTTCATTTTACAAAAAACATATTTAACAATAAAAACTTGATCAAATTCATTATGTTGAATACAAAGTATTTTACAGTATATAACAACAGTCCTGTCCAAATTAAATATATTCTTGTGCTCGATTTGTGAGAAGCGGTTTGAAATGTCTTACAACAACAGATTACATGTAAATCAAAGTACATACATACATATTTTGAGTTTTTATATAAGTAATACAATTTTGGTCTGAAATAAGCGTGATCACAGATCGAGCTCCTTTTCTTGATTAAACGCTTATTTGCCAAGTTATTAGCGAATTTAGATATTTTGAGTTTTTATATTAAAAATTGATTTCTGTTCAGAAATGTGAGTGATCCAGATCGAGCTCTTTTTCTTGATTAAACGCTTATTGGCCAATTATTAATGATTCGAGCTCCTTTTCTGGATTAAACGTTTATTGGCCAAGTTATTAGGGAATTTAGATATTTTGAGTTTTTATATAAAAATCGATTTTTGGTCAGAAATATGAGTGATCACAGATCGAGCTCCTTTTCTGGATTAAACGCTTATTGGCCAAGTTATTAGCAAATTTAGATATTTTGAGTTTTTATATAAAAAATCGAATTTTGGTCAGAAATATGAGTGATCACAGATCGAGTTCTTTTTCTTGATTAAACGCTTATTGGCCAAGTTATTAGCGAATTTAGATATTTTGAGTTTTTAAATAAAAAATCGATTTTTGTTGAGAAATATGAGTGATCACAGATCGAACTCCTTTTCTTGATTAAACGCTTATTAGCCAAGTTATTAGCGAATTTAGATATATTGAGTTTTTATATTAAAAAAGCGATTTTTGTTCAGAAATATGAGTGATCACAGATCGAGGTCTTTTTCTTGATTAAACGCTTATTGGCCAAGTTATTAGCAAATTTAGATATTTTGAGTTTTTAAATAAAAAATCGATTTTTGTTGAGAAATATGAGTGATCACAGATCGAACTCCTTTTCTTGATTAAACGCTTATTGGCCAAGTTATTAGCGAATTTAGATATTTTGAGTTTTTATATTCAAAATCGATTTTTTGTCAGAAATATGAGTGATCACTAGAGAGCTCCAAGATTGTATGGACGAAAAAAACTTTCTAGGTCCCCCCCTCTAGAATTGTTCTATGTATTGTAGAAACACGTTGTATAAAATATTAGGATTAGTGTTTATAAAAAACCGACTTTTTAAAAAACCGGTTTGTCGGTTAACCGAAAATTGGGCTTTTTTAGAAAACCGGTTTTTCGGTTAACCGACATCGAAAAAACCGGTTAAACCGGTTAACCGTCATATATATGTAGAAAACATAAAATGTCCAATAAAGTGTATACAGCTTTAAAATTTTTAGTTTTTATTAGTCAGGAATGGTTAATATTAAATAACTATAAATATACAAAGGTGCTAAGTCCATTTTATTTTGTAAAAATTTCACAATTATTATCTCAGTCAAATGGAATTGAGTATAAATATGTTACTAAATATATAATATACTTGTTTTAATTATTGGTTTATTCATTAAATTTTTCTGATATGGAACAGAAAATGTAGCAAGTCCCAAAAAAGGACCTATAAGATGTAAACGCATTTCTTCTTAGCTGTGATTATTTGTCATTATAAATCACACCAAATAATTAATAAAGCTCCATTATCAGATTTCAAAAATATTTCAAATTATGGATTTTGGAACGTTGTTATTTCTGAAAAGGACTTTGTACACTAAGCTAACGAAATTAATAATAAAATAAAATTTTAAGAACAAAACACACTAATGAAGTCAAATTGATTGAAAAGAAGGTATGCACATAAAATTCAACTTGACGTTTGGTAAAATCATCACTAAGTTTATAATGAATCATTATTAAGATTTTGCTTAACTTCTAGAATTCTGCGGAATTTAATTTCATTCAATAGTTTCATTATGTGCAATTTATTCTGAAAAAGTTTTTAAGTAAACTCATCGTCCTCTACTATTTAGAATCATTGTAATTCTTAAAAATATTAATCTAAATAGGTTTATATTGTAAATCAGCAGTTTAGATTTCAAATCAGACCAATAATGTTTGTACAATAAATATAAAAAATGCACAAAACCATGAGATTTCTTAGTTTTAAACCTAAATTTTAAAAACCGGTTAACCGAGTGATAAAAACCGGATAAACCGGTTAACCGAAAATCAACATTTTAAATTAACCGGTTTGCAAAAAACCGAGATTTCGAAGAAAAACCGGTTTTTCGGTTAACCGGTTAACCGGTTTATAAACACTAATTAGGATGATAGGATAACGTTAACTGGTGGCGCAACGACGCTGAAGT
Source organism: Calliphora vicina (assembly GCF_958450345.1). Taxonomy (NCBI): domain Eukaryota; kingdom Metazoa; phylum Arthropoda; class Insecta; order Diptera; family Calliphoridae; genus Calliphora; species Calliphora vicina. Next base: position 48,512,666 of record NC_088780.1, read on the forward strand.
TTTGAGGTGCATTTACAAGGGGAAAATATGCAATTTTTTCAGTTTTTGTAAAAATTTTGCCATTAAATACTGACTTTTACAATTTAATTTAAAAGAATCGAAATGTGTACGTAATTGTCGTTATAATAAGATATAAAAGACAAAAATTGGTGAAAAAATGTTAAAGTTATTAAAAAATCGCCAAGCCATTAACGTGTCTCAGGATACTAGAACAAGAAATTTATGAACAAAATTAACATATTTTGAGAAATATTAAAATAAAAGCTAATTTTTACTTAAAATATATCCATATTTACTTGTATATGAGTTTTTATCCTCGTAGGATACCGTTAACCTATTCGCAGGTATGACCAAAAAAATTAAATTTTTTTAACGGCAGTTTCAAAACTGCAATTTCAAATTTTTTAAAATTTTGTTAAACAAATTTCAGAATTTTTTGATCATCACATGGGGATTTATTGACAACATAATAGGGAATAAAAATTTGAAAAAAGTATGTCAATACCTCCTATAGTTTTTCCGTACCTGCGATATAAATTTTGCGATTTTCGAGAAAAACTAATTTTTTGGCCATATTTTGGGGAATGACCAGAATTTCCTTACTGTAATGATTTTTAAGTAAAAGCTATTCAGAATAATATAGTCCAGGTAATTTTAAATATAGTCTGGAAGTTTTACTAAAATCGGAAAACTTTAACCCTTAAATCGTGAAGGTAAAAGGTAAATTTTTTCAAAATTTGGAATTTCTCATGGAAAGATAGCGAAATATTATATATTTTTGGGCCGATTTTGATGAAACTTAAGAAAAATATAAAATGAAGTCTAGTATTCACAATAACAGTACAAAAATGGAAATTAACCCTTAAGAGTACTTATTTTTTTGGAGCACTCTAGTGATCACAGATCGAGCTACTTTTCTTTATTTAACGCTTATTGGCCAAGTTATTAGCGAATTTAGATATTTTGAGTTTTTATATTAAAAAAACGATTTTTGTTCAGAAATAGTAGTGATCACAGATCGAGCACCTTTTCTTGATTAAACTCTTATTGGCCAAGTTATTAGCAAATTTAGATATTTTGAGTTTTTAAATAAAAAATCGATTTTTGGTCAGAAATTTGAGTGATCACAGATCGAGCTTATTGGCCAAATTATTAGCGAATTTAGATATTTTGAGTTTTTATATAAAAAATTGATTTTTGTTGAGAAATATGAGTGATCGAGCTCCTTTTCTTGATTAAACGCTTATTGGCCAAGTTATTAGCGAATTTAAATATTTTGAGTTTTTATATTAAAAATTGATTTTTGTTGAGAAATATGAGTGATCACAGATCGATCTTCTTTTTTTGATTAAACGCTTATTGGCCAAGTTATTAGCGAATTCAGGTATTTTGAGTTTTTAAATAAAATATCGATTTTTGGTCAGAAATAGGAGTGATCTCAGATCGATGTATTTTGCAAATGTATTATATAATAAGTGATTACTTACATATTATGTAAGTAATCGAATTTTGGTCTGAAATATGAGTTGATTACTATGAACATTGAAACAATAAATTAGCCAAATCGAGGCAGCCGTTTTTCGATTTTCGATAAATCGTAAAAAGTGGGCGTGGTCAATTTTTCATTCCGTAAGAACCTAAGTTGGACTATGACCAACATTTTAAAAAAAATTTGTCTAATTCGGTCCGGCCGTTCTCAAGTGATGCAATTACCAACGAACGACATTTGATTTTTATTTATATAGAAGATAGATTATAGAAACAATAATGTTATGTCTTAATACATATATAAGAAACATTAAAATTTGTATTTCAAGAAATATTTTTTTTGCGCTCATAGTATATTTTATGATATGAATTTGACCTTGCCCTGAAAAACATCCCCACCAGAGAAGCAAGCCGCTCAGTCGAACTTTTTCAACAAGCCACGGAGCCGCCGAATTATTCGGCTGGTTGGCGGCTCAATTCCTAGCCGATTCTCATTTTTTTCTATCGTATTTTTTTTTAATATTAAGTTACAAAGTTATTATTTAATTGAATTAGCGGCAATGTTACCATATACTATGTGCATTTATCTTATTCTTACTGTTTTGTGTGAAGCTTTATTGAGATATACATATAAAATCTGAACACATCTATTATTGTCAGGAACCGTAACAATTATTACTTTTTTTCATATTTTTTCCCAATAGAAATAAATTGTTTTTTGATTTATTTGTTTTTTAATTCATTTTTAATAAATAAAAATATTTTTATTTAAAGTAGCGTATTTGGGTATCTATAAAAAGTAGGAATACTGTTGAGACAAATTGACATTAAAATATCTTATAATTTGCTTAAAAAGCTAATTTTATATTGTTTAAATTAAGCTAAACTAAATTTTTTTTCAGCCGCCGCCGAAAATTGTTGCTCATAAGCCGCCGCCGAAATTTTTTCATCTATCACTGCCTTTTTAATTGTATTTGGATTCATTCGAAAATAGAACAGTATGTATTCCATTTCTGTCTCGCAAATTGCATATGATAATATGAATATATTTTCGAGTCTTCCTTTCAAATGTTGAGTGTTTACAGAGCCTACCTACAAATATTTTTATAATTTGATTTACACTATGCGACAAATAGTAAGGTCTGTGATCGGCGGGGGTTCTGCCCACCGGGAAATGTTAGATCGGTAAAAAAAAGTTATACGTGTCCCGCGTTTCTCTGGGTCAGGTCTAGGAATCGATATATGTATATCGATTTGAAATTAGTATGTATCGTATAGGAAAAATTGTAATTTGTTTGCATTTTCATTAATTTTGTCCATCTAAATGTCCGAATATCGCAAAGTTATGTTCAATAAAGCTGTTAAGCTCAACGCCTGCTAAAACATTGTCAGGTTTTCATTTATTTGTTAACTAATAGACAGTTTTTTAAACCAACTAATAGTTAGTTAACACCTAACCAGGCTTCGTGCAATAAAGTAAAAATCAAATACATATAATTGGTCAATTCACAAGGTCTCTTATCATGTCATATTGTCATAATGTCCTAATATTTCACTCTGTATGCTATGTTTATTGTGTTATCGTAACTAACCAGCATAGACATTCGCCGAATGCCTAAGAGTCAGTTAAGCCGAGCTGCCGAGTTGTGATATATTAGGACATTATGACAATATGACTGATAGACCTTGTGAATTGACCAAATATTTGACTAAAAAGACGTAATAAATAAAATATGTAGTATACATATTTGAATGCTTTTATTTATTTCAAAAACATATTTTACTTAGGATGATTCAAAACAAAGTATTATTTTATTTGATGCTGTTTCATATTACAAAACAATTGTAAGAGTAAACAACATCAAACAAATTTGTGCTAAAAAAGTGTTTCGTTGTTCTGAGTAAATATTTGCCCCTACCTTTAGAAATATACATTTATAACGATATCATAAGAAAATGTTCAATTTAGTTCGTAAATATTATTTATCACTTATGAAAGAATTGATCACTCAGATGATTCGCCACCTACTGAATTTAATTAAGAAGTAAAGAAGTCTTTAATTCATCCAAGAGGCTACCAGTTTCTTTTGGATCTATAAGTTAAGCGGTGCCAGCTGATGGTTCGAAAATTTGTTTTAAACAAGAAAACAAATTTTCTTATAATTTGAATGAAGTGATATAATAAGCAATTAAAAATCTAACAGGTGTTTCTAATAGAATAAGTACTTTTGAATTTTTATAATTCCATAAATATTGAACGCGAAATTATTATGTGTGCTAATTTTCTATAATTACAACTTACTTTTGCTCGCTTTGAAATATTTTATTTCAGGAATTTTAAAAATTACAATTATAATTTAAAACATTTAAGAGAGCTATATTCGGCTGTGCCGAATCTTATATACCCTTCACCAAAATAATTTTTTTTACTATATAAAAATTTATTTCTGAAAAAAAGTCGAGTTAAAAAATATATTTCACGATTTTGACCCATTGTAGGTCCGAACTACTATGATGTTATATACGTCGTTGGAAAGGTATTTTAAATATCTATCATTAGATATACACATTGTTTATATTAATGACTTAGTAATCAAGAGGTAGATTCCTAAAACGGGGAAAATGTGTTCCAAAAACTGATTTTTTTTTTTTGGAAATTGCCTAGTGTGACCTTATTTACCGTGTGAATATGAAAAACATATGGGGTTATACAAATATAGAACTTTTTTGTGGATCGGTGCTTTGCCTTTTTAGAATTTTTTACTCAAACCGGAATTTTTTTTAAATTGACCAAGTTTGGATAGGTATGGGGGTGATATGTCCGCTTAAGTAAGCCGAATTTTTCATTACACTCTTTTGCATTAAGTTGTTTTTCCGGATCATATACAAATTCCACATAGTCCCGAAGAAAATTTGTTTCTACTATAGAAGAAGTATATGGGCTTTTTTGGAAAAAAAATATGGGCCTTTTTACAAGTTCCAACATTGGATACGTATAACTTTTTATACCGAAGAGATAACTGTTAGCAAGTTGTTTTTATTTTATTTAGAATGTTATCGCCCATATAGGTGATATTTTAAAAATAAACCCTCCGTAGGCCCGCCATATATAAAAAACCATAAAAAGATAGAGCAAAATTAAAAAAAAAAAAATCAATAAACGCATACACTTGTAAGCGTCTTTTTGTAGGTCTTCTCAAGGACTATTTATATTTAAAATTTCAGCTCATTCGGATCATAAATGAACTTTTGGCGATTTTTTGTAAAAAAAAATTTAGACCCGAGGTGACCAACTTTGAGGGGCTACAAACTGGCCCCCATTAGCGCTAGGAGGCTGAACAAACGTAAACAAATTGAAAACACCTCAGCTCAAACCATGTGAAATTTCGTAACAATATCTCTAATAGTTCCCAAGTTACTAAACCACTGTGCAATGTAGAGTACTTGGTCTGGTAATGTATTAAAAGAGCACATTAGCACAAATTAAAAACTAAATATGTTAGAAATAGAAATGTTTGTCAATAAATAGCTCTTCTGCTTTTTTACTAGGCCAAGATCTCCACATCATGAATACCGCTAATTATTTTGCAATAATATAATTTTATAAACGATTATTTTAACATAAATAATAATAAAATGCAATAATTAAATAATTATTTGTCTACTGTTTAATAGAACAATTAAATTTAAATTTACTTACGTTAAAGCATTGCATGTTAGGCCGGCAATATGGACAAATTCAAAAATTAAAAACTTGATTTCGGAAAACATAATTATATCATCGGATAGGTAATACTTTTCTCTATATAACTCTATCATTAGTTTTTTTCTAAACTAGTTTAAAATTAAAAGTTAGGGAAATAATCATAATTATAATTGATTGAATTTAGTTTATTTAAATAAAGGGGGTTTCATTAAGAGCGACGCATTTTGCTGTTTCAATTAAAAAAACTTGTGGAATAATTATGGAAATGATTTTTATTTCAAATGTCCACCCCAAAGAAAAAATAAGGACATAAGTATATTGTCCAAATGTCACATTATTCAGTCCCACATTCCTTTGAATTCAAATATAAAAAAAAATATACAAAAACCTGAATAAAAATACATTGTTGTAATATTTATAAATCTTTAAAAATTCATGAAGTAATACAAAAACATTCATTGAATTAATTTGAAATACGCCATGGCAGGTGATGAAGATATAAAATCCCCTAACGGAAAGATTGAATTGAACTTTTCCATAATTGTTTTTATGATAATTAGGCAGTACATTTTCTATTATTGTAATTTTTTTAGTAATATATACTTATATTAAAAAAGTTGTTTTCGATGACTAATGAAATGTCATATGGATATGTATGTATATGAATTAAGTTTTAATTATAAATTACGAATGTGTAGTTCTTGTCATTTCGTAAGTTTTTTTTTGTTACTAATAAAGATGTTTTTTTATATTTCTTAATTTGTGTAAAATAAAAAAATTCAAATTTTGTGTAAAATAAAAACTTAGGGCTTCATTTTATAAAACGCAACGACAAACATTAAAAAATATATTCAATATTCAAGTTTAAAACCTTTTCCCAGTATTCTTCATACAAATGGCTCACGTTTCTGAACGCTTCGTTTTATAAAATGACACCATTAATTCGTTTGCAACACATAACTGGGTTTTAGGATTTTTAAAATTGTGTATATAGTCCGCTGATCAGCAACCAAAAAAGTATTAGTTTACCCAGATGCGGCGAAGTTTTATGTTTAGCTTTTTCTACTCAAAAATTTTATAAATATTTGCTGCTTTCACATAAAGATATTGTATGTATTGTATTTTACGTAAAATCACCTAAATTAAACGTGTAAAAAGAAAAACGATTTTTATATAGTTTAAATCAAAATTCATTCATATCATATCGGAAGACATGTGCTAATCTGCTATTGTACACTAGGGTGTGTCACCCGTGTATGAAGAAAATTTTTGTTTAAGTTTTTTTATGGGCACGGTGACAAAAATGTGCGAAATTATAAATATTCGGAAATTATTTTCTGCCTCCGGTTTCATGTTGAATTTTTAAAAAATGTAATTAAAAAAGGCAATAGAGCATGATATGCAAGTTTATTCCAGATAGCTGTATTTATTAGTAAAAATAGAATTCAATTGTAATTACATATAACATATTAAATATTTAGAGAAAAAAAGTATTAGAAAAATGTTTACAGAAGTGAAAGAAAGGATAATCAAAATAATAATGAAGTGTTCATATAGCGACAAAATTATTTTTGCTATCAAATTTTGGTATTGATTTTCTGGATTCTATATGAGCTTGATGAATCGTTCTCTTGTTGTTTTGTTGCACAAAGTTGATGTTGCTTTACTCTTATTGACTGCTCTCTTTACCGCCTGAGTATGACAGGGGCTGAAATAGCTCAATTCCTCCGTTTTTTCCTTCTTCAATAAACAGAAGACGATTTTTTTCATCTTCAGATTTTAATATAGGTGATTCAGTAATATGTTCATCCCATTTCAAAAGGTCATAGTATGACGTAACATTAAAATTTATCGTTTGTATCTGAAACAGCCGTAATTTGTTTGACGATGTGAATCTACTTTTCAAATTTCGATGGACAGCTAATTCACGAATATGTTGTTGGGGATATGTTAACATTACAATTAATAAGTTTTCAGGATCTGCTAAAACCTTCAAAGGTGTTGCTAAATATCTGCCAAGTTTGATTAGTTCAAAAAGGTGTCGAGGTCCGTCTTTACAGCTGGGAAGAGTTTTTATAGAAAACCACACTGGAGCGTAAACCTTTACAATATATATTGCAAGAGTTGTTAGATTTGTTCTCAACTGAAATATAAAGATGAAGGTCTACACTTATATATTCAACGCAAAGCTCTGGTAAGTTCGTGAGAATTGGTTGAAACTTCACTATTGGCCTTTTTTAAAGTTTTCAAGTTCTTTGCCAATTTCTCCTAAAAATGTTTGTGGCCTTGATGTTCCACCATCAATATGTTAAAACAGGTGTATGAATGGCAGTCCATTCAGTTTTTCTAATAAACGAATATACAATTAAACAAGTAAGAGTGCTATATTCGGCTGTGCCGAATCTTATATACCCTTCACCAAATTATACTTCAAAATTTTAAATATTTTTAGGTAAACAAAATTTAATTTTTTTTTAGTTGTTTTTTTTAATTTTTTGGAAAAAAAATTTTTTTAAATTTTTTTTTTTTTTTAAATTTAAATTTTTTTTTTTTTAAATTTAAAATTTTTTTTTTTTAAATTTTAAAAATTTTTTTTTGGTTTTTAAAAATTTTTTTTTTGAAAAAAAAAAATCGGGTTAATTTATTTAAAATTTTTTTTTTTTTAAATTTAAATTTTTTTTTTTTTAAATTTAAATTTTTTTTTTTTTAAATTTAAATTTTTTTTTTTTTAAATTTAAATTTTTTTTTTTAAATTTTAAAAAATTTTTTTTTTAAAAAATAAATTCGGGTTAAAATTTTTTTCCCGATTTTGACCCATTGTAGGTCCAACTTAATATGGTCTTATATACGTCGTTGCAAATGTCTTTGAAATATCTATCATTAGATATCCATATTGTCTATATTAATGTCTTAGTAATCCAGATATAGGTCAAAAATTGGTCAAAAATCGAGGTTGTCTTGGTTTTTTCCTCATATCTCAGCCATTTGTGGACCGATTTTGCTGATTTTAAATAGCAAAATTCTCGAAAGCATGTCTGACAGAATTATTGAAGATTTGGATCCCGAAGATATCTGGGGTCTTCAGAAAACTGATTTCAACAGACAGACAGACAGACAGACAGACAGACGGACAGACAGACAGACAGACAGACAGACAGACAGACAGACAGACGGACATGGCTTAATCGACTCCGCTATCTATAAGGATCCAGAATATATATACTTTATAGGGTCGGAAATGAAAAATGTAGAAATTACAAACGGAATGACAAACTTATATATACCCTTCTCACGAAGCTGAAGGGTATAAAAATTTAGTGATACACCCGTATGCAAGAAAAAGATTTTAATGGTAGTAATTGTAATTGTTCTGTTTATTCACAATCTGACTGATCATATTCAAGTTAAGATGCACTGCTCAATATAAGTATCTGGCTACTTATAGCCATTTGTGTAACCGTTCTCTGGTATGTTATCAAAATTCGTTCTCTTGCAGGTATTTTTTGTTTTTTAAAGCAAGTACATTTCCGAAAATATTTGCACTTACATGCCGAAATATCAAACAAAGTCTTGCTTTCACAATGGATCTTTTCCAACTTTTCTTTAAGAATTTTCGGGTGAGTCTTTATAAGATTTTTTACATTTTAAATGATATGTTCGTATCATAACCTTCATTCGTCTAACAAATACTGAAGGTATTGACAATTTTCCCATATTTATATCAGTTTTCCAATAACGATGGCTTCTATTTCTATATTTGTTGGCTCTTTCTTAGTTTCCCTATCATATTTAATGCTAAGTATGGTCCACTCATAAAATTTCATAAGATCTGCATAGGTTGACAATATATTATTTTTTAACCCACACAAAAGAAAACTCGATTTTTAGGGTATTTGTATAAAAAAAGTAATATGTAAATACGTGTTCTGCTGAAATGTAACAGTAAGAAAATCCAGATTTGAATGGTAAAATTTTATATTGGTATCAGAGTTAATATTATTTCGCATAAGAATGTATTATAAATGTGATATAAAAAATTTACTAAAAAAAATTTTGACCCACCCTCTTAAATATATATGTATATTCCCTTTTTATACCCTTCACCTTTGTGAGAAGATGAAGGGTAGATAGCGGAGTCGATTAAGCCATGTCCGTCTATTGAAATCCATTTTCTAAAGACCCCAGATATCGTCGGGATCGAAATCATCAATAATTCTGTCAGACATGCTTTCGAGAAATTTGCTATTTAAAATCAGCAAAATCGGTCCACAAATGGCTGAGATATGAGGAAAAACCCAGGACAACATCGATTTTTTACCTAATTTTGACATACATATATCTGGATTACTAAGTCATTAATATAGACAATATGGATATCTAATGATAGATATTTCAAAGACCTTTGCAACGACGTATATCAGACCTTAGTAAGTTGGACCTACAATGGGTCAAAATCGGAAAAAATATTTTTTAACCAGAATTTTTTTTTCACCAAAAAAAAATTCAAATCCAAAAAAAAATTTAAAATTTAAAAAAAAATTAAAATTTAAAAAATTTTAAAATAACAATTAAAAATAAACAACTTTGAAAAAAAAAATAAATTTAGTTTACCTAAAAATTTAGTTTATTGCAACTTTTTTGTATGCACTAATTTGATTGCAACTTCAAATTGTGCACTAAATTTTTAAGTTCAAAATGGTTTAAGTTTATTTCTGTACACTAATTTAATACTTAAGACTAATATTTCATTAAAAATAACAAAAAATATTTAAAATTTTTATTTTTCGAATTTGGATTCAACAATTTCATGACTAATAATTTTTGAAAATTTAGTGATAATATGTTTAATGCAGCTTTTTTTTTTTTGATTGCAGGTTAAAATTTTGCACTAATTAATTGTAGTGCAGATTTTTGCACTAAATCTTCGTTTAGTGATAGTTAAAAAATTATCACTATCACTATTTTTTTAGTGCTAGTTAAGAAATAAGCATTATCACTAAAGCTGATAAAAAATAGTGCAAACTAAATTTTTTGCAATTTTAGTGAGTGATAAACTATGCTAAATAGGGACTCAAAATTATACCTTGGCTGTTAGGGAATAACAAAATATTTCACAGGAGACGATTGATTTTTTAATTGGTTAAAATCATCGTCGCTAGGGAGTTTTTGTTAAAAATAAACCTATGTTTCCATTGTTTTGTAAATACCATAATATGTACTGACTACTTTTTAGTTTGTTTTATATTTTCCGAATTTAATTAATTATGTTCTAACTTGTTTTTGTTAATATGTATAAGTAAATTGACAAAAATTAAAGAAATTGTAATTCATATTTTTGTTTAATATATTTACAAGAAATTCGGAATCCTATTAACAAATACAACATGTACTTTGTATTTGTTAAAGGATAGCTGAACTGTCAAAGTTGTCTGTTTTTGTTTTTGCTTTTGGGTTTGTAGTATTTTTCGCCACCACAAACACAAGTGATTTGATAGATCAAACATCTAAAGTAGTGAATGAAAAAATAATGTGCTGTTCTTCGAAGGGCACCTTCTATAAATGCGCCTTGGTATGGATTTATTTTTATTAAGAAACCTGTTGGCATTATTACATGACTGTTCAGCATTTGCTGAGTAATTTAGGATTTTTTTTTATTTAACTTTTGATTTTATTGCTGCATACATTCCGCCAATATTACATTCAGAAATTGTGAAGATACAAGTTTGCTACAATCTTGTTTGGCCTTGGGAAATTCCAGTACTGTGAACCTTAACAAAAAAAAAATTAAATTACAAAAACAAATATTGTTTATCAGCTTGTCCTTTTGTTAACTAAGTGAAATACAGAATGTCCATTAACTATTTTGACATGTTTTAAAATACATTTGAATTTTTTTTTGGAGAATTGACCGTATTTTGTAATTTTATAAGGCGCGTTAAAGTACAAAATGCTGTCAATAATTAGCAATCGTTATCGATATGGACGAAACATACATATACCATTTTTTTTGCTGTCGACGTGACTTTGGTGAATGTTTAAAATGTTGATGGAAAGTTATAAAACAATGTTGGATACCAATTCCAAACGGTAAAAAGGTAACAGTAAGACTAATTTAGATTATTACAGTAGCGGTATTTGATGCAATTTCGGTAACGATATCCTAGCGGTGAAGTAAATTTCGGTCTGACTTAATTTGGTAACGGTAATCGAGTAGAAAGGGTTTTTTGGCATTCCCGATATAAGGATTCTTTGTATTTTTTTAAATTTTAAGCATTTTGTCCACGAAGTTCGGCACATACTGCACATGAAATGCATTCTGCCAATATCAATCTATGATACTAAAGTTTTTACATACCTGAGTTGTATATTGTAAATGTATAAATACAAGGGATTTTAATGCGCTTTATAAACTTGCTTTAGTCATTGAATACTCGTATATGCCAATTTTTAAATCCTTTTTTTTTATAAACTTTTAATAATTTTTTGCCTTTTTTTGTATTAATATCGCATACATACACAGAGAAAACAGATTCGTAGTAGCAACCGAATTTGTTGCCAATCGAATGATTCGGTTGCAAACATAGAATTTTTCGGTTCTATTAACAGAATGTCAGTTGATAAAAAATAATTTTTGTTAAAGCAACCAATATTTTGTTACCCCTTCTAAAATTTTGTAGCCACAACTGTAAAATTCGGTCACTAAGGTAGAATCATTCGATTGGCAACAAATTCGGTTGCTATCACGAATCTGTATTCTCTGTGTAGGTACTTTCGAATTTCTATACATATTTTTTCTGCAATCGGTCCGCTGTTATTTTGATGTCTGAATATTTCGTCATATGTCAATTTGAGAAGAAAGCAGATGCAATAATTAGTTTCGAGAAAAAAGGTTTTGAATCTTTTAAGACATTCCAAAACTCTTTACCTAATTCTTTTAATTGCAAATAAAAGCAGTTTAGTAGCTTAAAATTGTAACAACTCTTTATTTATTTAAATTTACACAACTGAGATTAGCGGCTAATCTCGATTTTCTTGTAATGCGTATAATTTTGTATCAATTAATATTTTTATGAATGATTATCTTTTGTGCCTGAAGGTACACGTCATTCCCCTGTAAAATCGTATATTTGTTAAAATTTAAATTTTTAAAGAAATGACGATTTGCAATAAGCAATTCAAATTTCAAAGAACATTATTTCTACTGCGTATACATATGACAGTATTTTCGACAACAATATTTTGTCTAACGTCATGAGCTTTCACATTTAAATAGGTCATTCCCCGGTTTTGTTTTTTTTAAAAAGTTCAATTAAAAGAGTTTTGTAGATAATCGTCATTACCCTGCCAAAAATATGCACAGGGGAATGACGAGTGGCAATGATAATCATTCATTCGTAAATTATAAAATAAAGGACATTCTTAATTCAGCTATGTGTGGACGAAGAACTCGTATGTCATTGCAATTATCGCTTAAGAACAATTAGGCCATCGTTTTTTCGCTGCCTTCGAGAAATCATTTTTGGAGATCATTAAAATACATTAAAACGCATAAATATTGATATCGATAAAAAAAAATTTAACACAAATTTGTTTCATGTGTAGTGACTATCGATCCAAGATTTGGCACATCCTAATATTAGTCTGCTTTTACACACAGCAAGTTTACTTGAAGCAAGTCTCTTCGATTCCCTTTTAAACTTGCTCGACCGTTTACACACAGCAAGTCTGTGTTCAATTTTGTATGTCAAAACCTAATAGACGCCATAATGAAAATGAGAAAACAAAAGAGAATTGAAGAGACTTCCCAGTACAAGCAAGTGTGTACCCCTCTTCTTTCTTCTTGCCTCTCTCTCCTATAAACTCTAGACTTGCGCAAGAAAACTTGCCCTGTGTAAAAGCAGACTTATACTCTTACTTCTTACTTAATCAAAAATAATGTGTTTTATTTGAGTGTCTCATTTGTGTACTTTGGATCCAGTCTCTTTCCCTACGGCCGTCTTACAAATGTTCTACCATCACTGCCTCTGTAAAACTGTATTTGGATTCATCCAAAAATAAAACAGTAAGTATTCCATTTCTGGCTAGTCCATTTTAAATTTTCTTCTTCGGCATATTGTGTATGAGTAGTACGGTTTTTCGCGGGGAGATAGTAACCAAGACATGTCTCATTTGAACTATCTTGCCATTAAATTATCTTGTGTTGGAGTAGTGTTTATTAATTGAATATTAATCTCATTATTAAAATTATTGAATTATTAAAAAATATTCTTCAATTAAACAATTTAAAATTAAATTATTGCTAGGCAAGTGTATAGAATTTTGTATCCTATTGACTTATAATTGAATACAAAGTATACCAAGTTCGAAAACTCGCTACTTAAGGAATTTATCGGGCAAATATATACAAATCCAAGTACAACTTAAAGAGAAGCAAATATGTACAACACAAACAACAAGCGTAACCGTACAAACATTTCTACACACATTAACGTATTAAATATAAATAAGTTTGCACACAGATCCATAAGATACATATGTAGGTAGGTCGGTAGGTAGGTATTTATCTCTGTATGAATTTACACGAAGAGCATTCATTCTTTGTACTAGCAGATTTTCCGTATAATTTCTACTGATGCCACAATATTGAATTTAGTTGATATTTTAACGTCAACTTGAGTAAATCGCGCTTAAGTTTTAAGGTTTTAGTACTAAATACTAAATATTATTAGTACTAAAGAAGTGTAATCAAATCTAAGCAAGTTATAAACTGAATTAACATAAAAATACCTACTTGTATAATAACGTATACTATCAGCAATTGCAAATAATAATAAAAAAAAAATACAAAAATAAAAATAGTGTATTTAGGAAGTGAGTTTAAATTAAATATTGACATACAACATTTTTTTACAATAAACTGTTAATAGCTTAAATAAACGGACTTTTTCAAAAAAAAAAAAAAAAAAAAAAAACAACCCATATTATCTGTATAAAGAAATGACTTTGAAATGATTTTTTTTTATATAAAAAAAATCAAACGTTAAGCATTCATAAGTTCAAATAAAATATTTAACTATTTTTCAATATTTATTTATTTGGCCTTTTACATAAATTATCTAAAACAATTGCATTAACACAATTGTGAATGTTAAAAAAATAAGAAACACCCAAAATTTCTCTTCAGTTTTATTTAGGTGAACAAAACCCCAAATTAAAATACCTATGTACATATGAATATATTTAAAAGAAACCGCGTACATATTAGTGTTATGTTGATTACTTAAATGTTTAAAATATGGCTAAACATTAAGCATTAATTTAAGTGGATGTTAAGTTTTAATTTTGCCATGGAAAAATAAAAGTTTAAACAAATTACCAAACAATTGTTTATTTACCACATAGTACATGAATGACATGAATTTGCTAAAAATTTATTTCCGTTTAAAAATGTGAACTACAGTTCATATTATTCGTTTTCCAAATTGCGTGTCAAAACTATGGAAATTCTAAAAAATAAGCATTACATAAACTACTCGTACATACAATGAATGATTAGATAAAAAAAAATATTATACAAATATAGACAGTGTGTCTCATAGTGTATTGTTTCAATTCTCAGAAGGTGTGAGAAATAAATATTAAAATTACAACTAAATATTAACTAAATAAATATTATAAATTAAATGATTTAAACTGTATAAATCGTGATAATTGTTAAAGACGACTATTATTATTATTATTTACTATGGTTGTGTTTGCGTCCTAAATCTTTTGTTTTGTGACTCATTAAATCTTATTATACCCACCATCAAAAAATATGGAGGTGGGGGTGCGTTATATTGATTTTGTCATTCCGTTTATAACATATCGAATTATTGGTCGTAGAAACAAAAGTAAATACAGGGTCCTCATACGATTCTAAGACCATCTAGTCCAAACGAAAGGAGCTAGCTAGCTGAAATATAAATACTCTCTGTTGATAAGATTTGTTTGGTATCGAAAATGGGCTAGATTGGTCCATGTCCAAAAATACACTAAAAGGTAATTTTGAGAAAGAGTTATGTTGTTTAAAACAGGTCGTTGAGTTTTGTTTTGATCACTGAATCACAGTTTGCAAATAGTTCACATCCATATATGAGTCCTGGAATCAGGTACAATTAGAATTCTTATTCTTAATGGTGAGTTATCCAAAGTCTTCTTAGTTTCAAATACGTTTGGGCAACAAGTGATTCGAGAGATTATTCTTAAATACTAGCTGACCCGACAGACGTTGCCCTGTCCTGGGTTATGTTTGATTTACATTTGATTTTAAAATATCTACAATAAATCTTATGGTCATAGAATAAAATATACATAGAAGCGTTACTGACAGACAAAGAACCTAAGTTTGTTGTCAGAAACCTAAGTCTTGCGAAATAAGTCTTTGGTCTTATTAGCGAATTTTGATATTTTGAGTTTTTATATTAAAAATTAATTTTTGGTCAGAAATATTAAACGCTTATTGGTCAAGTTATTAGAAAATTTAGATATTTTGAGTTTTTATATAAAAAATAGATTTTTTGTCAGAAATATGAGTGATCACAGATCGAGCTATTTTTCTTGATTGGCCAACTTATTAGCGAATTTAGATATTTTGAGTTTATATATTAAAAAAAGATTTTTGTTCAGAAATATGAGTGATCACAGATCGAGCCCTTTAATTGATTAAACGCTTATTGGACAAGTTATTAGTTTTATATTAAAAATCGATTTTTATTCAGAAATATGAGTGATCACAGATCGAGCTCCTTTTCTTGATTAAACGTTTATTGGCCAAGTTATTAGCGAATTTAGATATTTTGAGTTTTTATATAAAAAATCGATTTTTTGTCAGAAATATGAGTGATCACAGATCGAGTTCCTTTTCATGATTAAACGTTTATTGGCCAAGTTAATAGCGAATTTATATATTTTAAGTTTTTATATAAAAAAATCAATTTTTGGTCAGAAATATGAGTGATCACAGTTCGAGCTCCTTTTCTTGATTAAACGCTTATTGGCCAAGTTACTAACGATTTTAGATATTGTGAGTTTTTATATAATTAATCGAATTTCGGTCTGAAATATGAGTGATCACAGATAAGTGGGCGTATTAGTGGACGTGGACAATTTTTATTTCTATACAAACTTTTGCGGACTATTGCGAACATTAAAAAAATAAATTAGTTAAATTGGTCCAGGCGTTCTGGGATTTTAGATATATCGAAAAAAATTGGATTGGCCGATTTTTCTTTCAGTAAAAACATAAATTGGATTACTATGAACATTTAAACAAAAAATTAAAAAAAAAATCGGTATAGCCGTTTTCCGACTTTAGATAAATTGAAAAAAGGCGTAAAAAAGGCGTACATTCCGTAGAAACCTAAGTTGGACTATGACCAACATTTTAAAACTCTACTGATGCAATTACCAACCAACGACTTTTGATTTTTATATAGAAGATAGATATGTATGTTAAGATAGATATGTATGTTAAGATTTTTTCGATCTCAGTCCTTAGTGTTTCAAAATTATAAGAACATTTTATTATTTTTTACAATAATTTTTTTGAAAAAAAAAATCTGTATAGATTTAATATCTAAATTTAAAAAAAAAAAAAAAAACTGAAAAAAATAAATTTCCATCCCTTGTCTATCCAGCAAAAACTTTGTAATGACCTAAAATCACTCAATAACTTATTACCACTACATACCGTGTACATTACATAGAAGTTGCTGTGTAACGACTTATTTATTATCTGTTATATAACTGCTTACTTTCTAGTTATTTTATTCAGCATTTATTGATAACGGCTTCTGTCAGAACCAACTGTCAATGAGGTATTTATTAAGTCATTACTGGTAACTAGTTTTAATGTTATTAAAGTAATGACTTATTTATAAACGGTTGTGGTAAGTACTTGACTCGAATGACATCACCTTGTGAAAATAATGAATTAAAATGTTATTGCGTAAGTTGTGAAGTGACAGATTTTAGCATTTTAACTTATTTCTTGGCAATGAAAGTTTTTGCTGGGTATTTCGTTCACTGTGTTTAGCCGCTCATGAATTTATGAAATATTTAATACAAGATGTTACAAGTAATTAACTCCTTTAACAATAAATCAAAATTTTTTTTGTTGTATTTAAAACCATTACAATAATTGTTTAATATAATTACAAGTACTAAATAATGGAAGTATTAACAGCATAACTACCAGTTGTATTGTATGTTAACAACACACAATAAATATATCCACATGCCGGACAACTGCAGTTAAACATCTGATAAAGAAAAAAATCCAACAAAAATAATTCACAAGACATGGCCAGTTAATTTGTCTGATTATGATGATGTAGGCCCTGAATTAAATCATGTTATGTATGAAATTGCAAGAAATAAAACTAAATAAAATGTATTAAATGTAACAAATACACGTTCGTAAATATGTAATTGGGGAATATTTGTTTGTTTATTTATTTTTATTTTTAATTGCATTTTATTGTTTTGTAATTGTTTTTTTTTTAATTTCTTTTTAGTAAACAACTCTAAAAATACACATTAATCTGATTACTAATTTGTTTACACGGACCTTATTATGGAAATTCTACAAGCTGACGGTGAGGCTGATAAATCCCAAGTGGCATCTTGGTATAAAGGAAAAAATATTTTTATAACCGGAGCAACTGGTTTTATGGGCAAGGTGTTGGTTGAAAAATTACTAAGAAGTTGTCCCGACATTAAGAATTTATATTTGCTGATACGCTCAAAACGTGGCCAAACAGCGGAAGTTCGCAAAGAACAATATTTGAAATGTGTGGTGAGTATTTGTTAAAATATTAATACATATACATACACATTAGAGTGTCCGAAATGGTGTGTTTTTGAAAAAACCGGTTTTGATTTTTATTTTTTAAAAAAACCAATTGTATCCGGATTCGGTTTTTGTCTTCAAAACATTTTTATTCAATATGAAAAATACGCTAATTTAAAATTTTTGAATTCTTAAGGCAATTATTTTATATATTTTACGAAATATTGTCAAATGCTATTGACAATTTTCTATAGAATTAATCAATATTTTTAAAAATGGTATCAAAATTTTCCAAAAATATGTTTATATGAGCTTTTGAAAATATATTTCATTAAAACCGGTTAACCGTGTTACAAAGACCGGTTTTTCAAAAAACCGAAATGTTAAAGAAAACCGAAACCGGTCGACTTTACAAAGATGAAAAAACCGGTTGGCCGTTTTTCGGTTTTGGATACTCTAATACACATACATAGTTAAGATTTTTATTCGAATTTACTAAAACGAAAAATTTGCAAAACTCAAATAAACATTTAGTTCTACAATAGAACAATTGACGAAATGCAATAATGGACAAATTTAACTTCATTATTGCCGAATTCATTTTTTTATGAGATTGTCTAGAATTTCGTTAGCAAATAGTTTACAAAGAAAAAAAAACTATGAGTATGCATTGATTTTTCTAAGTTTTTACAAAAAAAGACCAAAACTTCAAGGTCTTAAATAAACTTAAATTTTTTTTTGAATGTTGGAAGACATTCAGTGTATGTGCACTAACTATACAAATGTATTTATAAAGTACTGCTATTATTTATGTTAAATTGTTCATGTCATCTTGGTTTTGATCAAAAAATTATTATCTCAAAATATTGTAATTACTGACTCATACATTCACACTTTGTTTTGGCTGGGTTGAAATATTGTCAAATAATTGTTTACGCTTTATGACCATTCTGTCAACATATTCTAAATTCAAATAATCGTGCTGTTGTTATTAAAGAAATTTTATATTTGATATTGTTACTTTTATATATAGAGGTTGACAATACAATGGACATTTTTCTAAATATTCAATTAATAGGTCACAATCGATAAAAAGTTCTTAAACAAAATTATTTTTATAGTATTTCATTAATATGTATTAGAGTATTCAATTAATCGGGTTTTTTGTTTAATCGATTAATCGAGCAAATAATTAATCGGTGTTTAAATTTAATCGGTTATTTTTAAATTTAACCGAATAATTTATATTTTAATTTTAAATTGACAAAAAATGACAATTCAACAAAACAATAAATAAATATGTATATACAAGTGTGTGTTTATTAGGGATTTTAGGGAGAACTTCTGAAATAATCTTTTAAAAAATAATATAATTTAAATGCTTTCCTTTTAGTTTTAATAAATCTTGACTTGAAACTCTATATGCAGATGTTGGATAAATCGAAAGTAAGGCATATCCAATTTCTCAGTTCCTTTTCTAAGCATATAAAATTCTCCATCATACCATTGGAGTCCGTTTTGGATTTTTTTTAGATTTTGAATACTTTAATAGTTTCGTTAAGTTCTGATAAAAGACTTCAGTAATGTCTTTAATTTCGTCTAACCATATCGTCATCCGATTCATTAGGACAAAGTTCATCATAGAACATTCTAGAAAAAAGGTAATTTCGAAATTCCTTAGTTTCAGTTTTCGTACTATACTTCAAAAAACTATTAATAGAAGGAAATATTCACGAGTTAAGAAATAAAATGTGTGAGTTATACCCTTTACCATGAGTGGCAAGGGTATACACTCAGGTCTAGTTTTATGCGATAGATGCGTTCCATAAAAAAACGCATAAATTGAATTCGCATAAAACGATACTCTAGCTTCATATAAAATTTAATGATCGTTCCAAAATTCTGAAAAACCGCATAAATTCAGATTTTAATTAAAAAAAATGAACAAAATCACATAAAAAAAATCAACAAAAATATATTTATTTCATTTACTTACATAAACAGTAAAAACAAAAACCGTTTAAACAAAAATAAACAAAAATATAATATTAATTCATTAATTACAGAAAAAACAGAAAATTATCCAAAAAATAAGCTAAAACATTTTTTAAGGAAATTCTGTAAATATTTATGATTAATCTGAATAACTGAATAATTGTCTGCATCGTTTTGGAATTGGTTCAACGTCGCTTTCATCACTAGATGATATAATCATATTGTAAAAAATTATTTTCATCACTAGAAAATAAAAAAACATCTAAAATTTTAAAATCTGTAAAAATTCTAAAAAAAATCGTTAATTTAAAAATCGCATAAATTTGAATCCGTATAAACCGAGACCTGAGTGTATATAAGTTTGTCATTCCGTTTGTAATTTCTACATTTTTCATTTGCGACCCCACAAAGTATATATATTCTGGATCGTTACAGATAGCGGAGTCGATATAGCCATGTCCGTCTGTCTGTGTGTTGAAATCAACTTTCCGAAGCACCCAAATAACTTACAGAAAATCGGTCCACAAATGGCTGAGATATAAAGAAAAAAACGAGGACAACCTCGATTTTTGACCCATATCTAGATTACAAAATCAAATTAAAAAAAAAAAATTTTTTTAAATTAAAAAAAAATAATTTTTTAAAATTTAAAAAGAAAATTTCGATAAAACAAATAAAAAAAAAATTTAATTTTGTTTACCTATTCAATTCAATGTTGAAAGTGGAAAAATGGAAAAAATATCCCGCGGAATTTTTATTCATAATTGTTCTGTATATTTCTATATAAAGTGTATATTTCTATATAACCGATCAGAATTAATTTAACCTTTGAATGATTCGATTCATTTACAAGGCCTACTTCGAAAAATCACTTTAACGAGCACAATCTCATAATAATCTTATAGAAATATATGACGCGACCTAATTTCAAGGCTATCGGTCTTCCATATAAAGTCCATATCCTCGTTAAAGTCATTTTCGGAAGTGAATGGGTGATTTATTTCCATTGTTTTACCAATATAAATATGTTCTCTTAACAATTCCATTAAACAATTCACGCCTAAGTAAAATTTGTTCAAAACATTTTGTTAATGATTTTATATCTAGATATATACAGTGTTGGAAAAAATAATAGAAACGAGTGTTTTTTTTTAAATTTTGTTTGTATATTAGTCAAGTTTAGTTTTGCTAAAAAAAATTTATATGCAGTTTTGTTTATCAGACATACAACATAAGAAAAAACATAATTAGATCAGTATAAGGAGTTAATAAGTTAATTATATAAAGGATGAATTCTAACAAGTAAGAGTGCTATATTCGGCTGTGCCGAATCTTATATACCCTTCACCAAATTATACTTTAAAATTATTTTTTTTTTAAATTGTTTTTCAAAATAATTTTTTTGGAATTTTTTTTTTTTTAATTTTTTTTTTGAAATTTTTTTTTTGGAAAAAAAATTTTTTGATGAAAAAAAAATTCGGGTTAAAAATATTTTTCCCGATTTTGACCCATTGTAGGTCCAACTTACTACATCCTTATCTACATCGTTGCAATGGACTTTGAAATATCTATCATTAGATATCTATATTGTCTATATTATTGACTTAGTAATCCAGATATAGATCAAAAATAGGTCAAAAATCGAGGTTGTCCCGGTTTTTTGCTCATATCTCCGTTATTTATGGACCAATTTTCCTGATTTTAAATAGCAAACTTCTCGAAAGCATGTCTGACAGAATTATTGATGATTTGGATCCCGAAGATATCTGGGGTCTTCAGAAAATTGATTTCAACAGACAGACAGACGGACATGGCTTAATCGACTCCGCTATCTATAAGGATCCAGAATATATATACTTTATAGGGTCGGAAATGAAAAATGTAGAAATATCAAACGGAATGACAAACTTATATATACCCTTCTCACGAAGGTGAAGGGTATAAAAAATAATGAATTGAATACATTTGATGAACAAAGGAATTAAGCCTATGAATTAATTCATAATGAATTATTTAACGTTTATATAATGAATTATATAAACGGAATATTTCTCAGGTATCAAATAGGAATTTTTAATTTTCTATGAACTCCTCCGAAACGGCTCAACCGATTTTTATGAAATTTTGTATGTATGTTTGGTAGGTATGAGAATATGTTGTATTTCATACCGCTAGGTCATTAGGGTGACCCTATCCAGAATTTATTTTTAAAATTGTTTGGCCAAGAGCTTTTTATTCGCATTTTATTTACTTGGCATTAAAAAATACCTATAACCCCAAAATATCATCAACAGACCCTCACCCACCCCTTTTTCAGCCGAGATTTTAGTATTTTGTATGAGCAATATCCAAATGTCAATATTTACCTATTTTTATGAAATTTTGTACATATACATATACACAGAAAAAACTATTTCTTAAACCGTTTCAATTCAAATATTTGTCACATATTGAACTGGTTTCAATTATTTCATAATTAAATCAGGTATTCATTTGCTCAAAAACTAAATTTCTTGATATTTTCTATTGAATTTTGATTTAACAACCAAAATATTCACTAGAAATAATTTGTATGGCAGAACAACGTTTGCCGGATCAGCTAGTTTTTCTATATTATCTTTATTTTCGTTATTTTAGATCTTCAACAAAATCTTGGAGAATAATCCGGATATAGTGAAGAAAATTCGATTGATTAAAGGTGATGTTATGGAAGAGAAACTTGGCATGAGTGATGATGATAGGGAACACTTAATTGAAAATGCAGATGTAATTTTCCATTGTGCCGCCAATGTACGTTTCGATCAACCATTACGGCCCATGATACAAATGAATGTTTTGGGTACATTGAAAGTCCTTGAATTAGCTGGGAAAATGTTAAATTTAAAAGTATTTGTACATGTCTCAACATCTTATTGTCAAGTAAGTCAAACTATTAACTAATTCAAAATTAACTATTAAGAAAAACATTTCTTTATTATTTGTTTAGTGCAATGAAAGTATTCTGGAAGAAAGAGCATATCCAGCCCCACAAAATCCTTATGAAATTATTGAAATGATAAAGTCTATGGACGACAAAGCTTTGGACGAAATAACCCCTAAGTGAGTTTTTATATACATAAATAAATACATACAAATTTCTATATTTATAAATCTATGTATGTATGTATGAATATAATAATTACATTATTTATGATTATAATTTTGTTTTTACTTTTTGCTTAGACTATTAAATGGACTGCCAAATACTTATGCTTACAGTAAAGCATTAACTGAAGATTTAATTAGCAGATATGAAATAAAATTACCGATTATAATTACTAGACCATCAATTGGTGAGTACATACAATATACATATTTTTGAACAAATTTCCAATGCAACCTTAAAACTCATAAATACTAAGTGATCTTTAGGTATTTGGTGCGGTCAAATTATACTTATACAGTTGTGTTAATTTAAATAGAAGAGCTTTCAAAATATGTTAAAATTTTTCAAACAAATTATCACACAAGTGACCCTCGGGAGACTATCAATAATCCTAAATTTGAAACTAGTTCTCGAACTGTTAGCCGCATGACAAATGAGGCTGGTCTTGGTTGTTATCGCCTAGCGAAAAAACCTTTTATTTCTAAAAAAACCTTTCTGCTCGTTTTATAAAATTTATTAAAGAACATTTAACTGGTCTCGAAATGATATACAATTCTCTTTTCGGATGAATCCAAATACAATTTAAGAGTCAGTGATGAGAGAACATACTTACATATGTAAGACTGTCTTCCAGGCAGAGATCTTCGGGATCTGGAAAGCCACATAGTTGATAAAGGCACATGTCAATAGAGGGGCTGCAGTGACAATATACGTAGACAGTCAGGCGGCACTAAAGGCTCTGGAGTGTCATCTAATACACTCCAACCTAGTGGGGGACTGTAGGAGAGCTCTAGAGGAGCTATTGGTACACTACTCAGTAAGATTGTGTTGGGTACCAGGGCACTGTGATATACAGGGAAATGACGTAGCAGATGAACTGGCAAGACATGGTTCTGATCTGGATCATGATACTAGGGAACGGAATGTTAAACCACCCATTTGTTACTACTATAGATTAATTTACGAAAAATTCCTCGACTATACAAATCAATCCTGGGGCAAAGTGTCCAGGGCCTTATGGCCAAAACTGAATGCAAACGCGACTGGAACACTGTTAGAGTTGGATAGGTATAATCTCACGATTCTAGTAGGAGTGATAACCGGCCATTGCTCAACGGCCATTCGGCCATTGACGAACTTGGTAGTGTTGCTGACTGCAAATTAAGTAACATACTAGGTTTCATTAAGGGAATAGGGTGGCTATTTAAGGGACGTTCTATAGCGATTCCAAATCCGTGAAAAGATCTATCTTTCTTTCTCTTTTCAGCAGGCGGTACTTTGGTCTCTTCTATTACTCTAAGGCTATCCTCTTTTTCAAACTATTTGAAGGGAATCACAATGGACCTAAAGGTTTCCGAGTAGAAGTGCACATAGTGTACACGCCTTCCTAACCTAACCTAAAGACAGCCGAAGGGAATGAGACTCGACCCCAAGTACACAAATAAGACAGTAAAGTTATGGTTCCAATTCATAGTAATATTCGGCTGTGCCGAACCTTATGTACCCTTCACCAAATTATACTTAAAAATATATTTTTAATTATTTTTATTTAAACAAAATTAATTTTTTTTAAATTATTTTTTTTCCAAATTGTTTTTTAATTTTTTTTAAAAAAGTTTTTTCCAATTTTTTTAAAAATAATTTAGGGCAAAAAAGAAAAATTTTGATGGAAAAAATTCGGGTTAAAAACTTTTTTTCCCGATTTTGACCCATTGTAGGTCCAACTTACTATAGCCTTATATACATCGTTGAAATGGGCTTTGAAATATCTATCATTAGATATCCATATTGTCTATATTAATGACTTAGTAATCCAGATATAGATCAATAATAGGACAAAAATCGAAATTGTCCCGGTTTTTTCATTATATCTCAGCCATATATGGGGACAACGGAAAGTTGATTTCAACGGACAGACGGACATGGCTATATCGACTTCGCTATCTATAACGACCCAGAATATATAATATAAAATCGACAAAATCGGCCCACAAATGGCTGAGATATAAGGAAAAAACTGGGAAAACCACGATTTTTAGCCTATTTTTGATCTATATCTGGATTACTAAGTCATTAATATAGACAATATGGATATCTAATGATAGATATTTTAAAGTCCATTGCAACGATGTAGTTATTTGGACCTACAATGCTCAAAATCGGGAAAAAAATATTTTTTAACCCGAATTATTTTTTACATCAAAAATATTTTTTTGTCATAAATTATTTTTCCAAAAAATTTTTTTTTAAAAATTAAAAAAAAATTTTAAAAAAAAATTTGGAAAAAACTTTTTTTAAAAAAAAATTAAAAAACTATTTCGAAAAAAAAAAATTATTTTGTTTACCTAAAAAATTTTTAGGTATAATTTGGTGAAGGGTTTCTAAGGTTCGGCACAGCCGAATATAGCTCTCTTACTTGTTTTTAGCTACTGCAGAACAAAATAAGATCCCACCACTAGCTATTAGAAATGTTTTGATGGCTATGAGTGCTATTAAAATATTAATTATTTTTCTTGTTCTTATTTTACAAAAATGTTTATTTAATGCTAATTTAAAACTAAATTTGATCATGATCATGTTTTCTTTCAGTTACCGCTGCATTAAAAGAACCTCTACCTGGTTGGATTGAAGGTGTAAATGGTCCGACCGGTCTTATGATAGGTGCGGCACGCGGAGTTATACGTTCTATGCATTGTAATCCCGATTACTCTTCAACTGTTATACCTGTGGATAAGGCCATAAATGGAATGATTGTAGCCGCCTATCAACGGGCACAGTTGCCATCGAAAAATGTCGAGTTTTGTAATTTGTGCATAAATAGCAAAGCTCTGTACTCGTGGGGAGAATGCATTGAAACGGGAAAGCGTTTCTTCTATGAAGCTCCATTGAGTTTTGCTCTCTGGTATCCTGATGGTTCCATAAAAAAGAACTATTATCATCATATGTTTTGTGTTATATTCTTCCACTATTTGCCGGCATACTTTATTGATTTCTTATTGCTTTTAATTGGACGTAAACGATTGTAAGACCAGCATGATTCAATGTAATGTTTACTATTCAGACAATATTCTATTTCATTTTCAGTTTAGTACGTATACAAAATAAAATATCGACTGGTCTGGAACTGTTACAGTACTATACCACCAAGGAATGGGAGTTTAAGAGTGAAAATTTCCAGCAACTTCAGACGAAACTTAACCCCATAGATCAGGAAATTTTCGACACCGACACATCGCAGGTAAACTGGGAGGCATATATACGTACCTACATAATTGGCATGCGAACTTATATATTGGGCGAAAGTGAATCGACTATACCACAAGCAAAAAAGGTTTTACGTCGTCTATATATCATGGATCGTTTTGTAACATTTGTGTTCTATGGTTTGATCTTTTGGTTTCTATGGACACACTTGGATGGTTTTATGGATAGCAGTGATATTCTAATACAGAAAACATTGCAAACAATTTTCAGTTATAGTAAAAACAAAACAATCGAATTATAATTTTGAAAAGAAAACAAACAATTTATATTCGTACACTTTTTTCACTTGTCTAGATATAAGATATACATAAATAAAAAATAAAAATTGAATTTCAAAAATAAAGAATAAGTAAAACTAAACTTGAGGAAGTTTGTATCACTATAGTGAGGAGGGTATTATGCGTTGGTACTGAAGATGATTATAAAATATATATATGTATTAGTTTTGGATGAGTTTAATTTTGTTCTTCAGTAACTAAAACCAAATGATTTAAAATTTAGAGCCAATTAATAACGAGAACCTGTTCTGTAAATCAACTTAAAGTTGCACTGCAACGTTTGGAATAAATCATATTGTTAAATCCCAATAACCATTTAAAATTGTAAAATTCAAGGTCTAGAAATTGAACTAGAATTCAAATTGAATTCCATACTTTTATTAAATATTTTTCAAGTTAAACTAAATAAAACAAGTAAGAGAGCTATTTTCGGCTGTGCCGAATCTTATATACCATTCACCAAATTATACTTCAAAATAAAAATTTTAAATATTTTTAGGTAAAAATTTTTTTTTTCCAAAGTAGTTTTTTATTATACCCTTCAGCTTCGTGAGAAGGGTATATATAAGTTTGTCATTCCGTTTGTAATTTCTACATTTTTCATTTCCGACCCTATAAAGTATATATATTCTGGATCCTTATAGATAGCGGAGTCGATTAAGCCATGTCCGTCTGTCTGTCTGTCTGTCTGTCTGTCTGTCTGTCTGTCCGTCTGTCTGTCTGTCTGTCTGTCTGTTGAAATCAGTTTTCTGAAGACCCCAGATATCTTCGGGATCCAAATCTTCAATAATTCTGTCAGACATGCTTTCGAGAATTTTGCTATTTAAAATCAGCAAAATCGGTCCACAAATGGCTGAGATATGAGGAAAAAACCAAGACTACCTCGATTTTTGACCTATTTTTTTACCTATATCTGGATTACTAAGACATTAATATAGACAATATGGATATCTAATGATAGATATTTCAAAGACATTTGCAAACGTCTTATATAAGACCATAGTAAGTTGGACCTACAATGGGTCAAAATCGGGAAAAAATTTTGAACCCGAATTTTTTTTTTTTAAAAAAAAAATTTTAAAAACAAAAAAAAATTTTAAAATTTAAAAAAAAAATTTTTTAAATTTAAAAAAAATTTTTTTTTCAAAATTTAAAAAAAAAAAATTAAAATAACAATCGAAAAATTTTTTTTTTCAAAAAATTCAAAAACAACTGGAAAAAAATTAAATTTTGTTTACCTAAAAATATTTAAAATTTTGAAGTATAATTTGGTGAAGGGTATATAAGATTCGGCACAGCCGAATATAGCACTCTTACTTGTTTTTTTCTAAATTTTAAAAAAAATTTGTTGGTTTTTAAATTTTTTTGGTGAAAAAAAAAATCGGGTTAAAAAATTTTTTTTCCGATTTTGACCCATTGTAGATCCAACTTACTATGGTCTTATATACGTCGTTACAAAAGTCTTTGAAATATCTATAGAGTTGTCAAACCGGTTTTCGAATTATTCGAAAAACCGGGTTATTTCCAATTTTCCGGTTTTTTTAAACCGGTTTTTATAAAAGGACGGTTTTGTCTCGAATTATTCGACAAAATCGAATATTTTTTAAAATTTATTTTAAGATTTTATGCGATTATTTTTAATAATTTTAATACAACAAGTAAGAGATCTATATTCGACTGTGCCGAATCTTATATACCCTTCACCAAATTATACTTAACAATAGTTTATTATTTTTTTTAAAAAAAGTTTTTTCCAATTTTTTTTAATTTTTTATTTTTTAAAAAAAAATAATTTCGGACAAAAAAATTAAAAAAAATATTTTTCCGATTTTGACCCCTTTGATATATGTATGTATGTCGTTGCACAGGTCTTTGAAATATCTATCATTAGATATCTATTGTCTATATTAATGATTTAGTAATCCAGATATGGGTAAAAAATAGGTCAAACATCGAGGTTGTCCTGGTTTTTTCCTTATATCTCAGCCATTTGTGAACCGATTTTCTCGATTTTAAATAGCAATCGAGCCAGAAGAATTCTCGATATATTGATACTTTATAGGGTCGGAAATGAAAAATGTAGAAATTACAAACGGAATGACAAACTTATATATACCCTTCTCACGAAGGTGAAGGGTATAACAAGTAAGATAGCTTATATCACCAAATTATACTTCAAAATAAAAATTGTATATCCTGAGTTACAAAACATTTATTTTGCTATATATCCCACTCGCACCCCACTAAGCAACCAAATAGGTCTTAAATGAATATACCAAAGCTTTCTTTTGAGCAAAAAAAAAAATTAAAAAAGGGCCTATTTTTTAAAAAAAAGTAAAAAAAAAAGTAAAAAATTGCATATTTTGAGTTACAAAACATTTATTTTGATAGATATCCCACTAGCACTAAGCGACTAAATAGATCTTCAAGAAAAATATCTGAGCTTTCTGTTGAGCAAAAAAAGTTTTTGATTTTGCAAAAAAAGTCAAAAATTGCTTTTTTCGAATTATAAAACATTTTTTTAATAGATATCGAACTCGCATCCCACTAAGCAACCAAATATGTAGGTCCTCAAGGAAAATATCTAAGCTTTATTTTAAGAAAAAAAGGGTCCATTTTGAAAAAAAAAAAGTTTTTGAAAAAAAATATTAAAATTTTTTTATTTTTTTTAAATATTTTTTTTGGAAAGATTAAAGAAATAATTATCTAAACTATTTGGAACACATTTTGCTAAGAACAATAGGTAATAAGTTACATGGATGAGAAAAATTACATGTTTAGCCAAAATGTCAAATTTTTATCCCCCTCTAACTCCGAGAGTTCTTGACCGATCTTGTTGAAAAATTGTGTCTGAATTACTATCCAATACTCTAACCTTGGTGCAAATTCTGATCATCCCGATCGGAAGACATCGATTTTAAAAGTTGGTTCACTTGACGTGAAATCCCCCATATGTACATATTGTTACGAAATTGTACTTGAATTCAAATATAACGATTTTAACGGCTGATTTAATAGTAGTATAATGCTTTAAAATAGCAGTGCTGTAATAGCAAACTTTAACATATCTGTGGGCATTATTAACATTGAATAAAAGCTTTCAGTCGACCATTGATCGTAAGTTGGCAACGCTGTTTGCTGCGACCGTATATTCGAATTCGAATATTCAGTTAAAGAACATTGTAGAAAGTACACCTCAGATGGCGTTTGTATTAGAAAGCTCTAGACAGTTAAAGAGCAATCTAGAATGCAGATGGCAGTGTTATAAATAGTGGCAGAGGTTGCAGTCGTGAGTGAGTTTATCAGAGACGCTATTCGAATAAACATCAACTGAGTGCCTTAAAGTGTGCTGTATTTTTCAAGTGAATTCTTGTACATTATAAAGTGTCTGTATTTCTGAGAATTTATAAACGTGTATAAAAAACATTGAGTGACTATTTAATTATGTGGTTGTTGTACATTTTAAATAAATAAAGAGTTGTTACAATTTTCAAACTACTAAACGGCTTTTATTTGCAATCTAAAGTATCCGTTTTGTCAAGAGGAAAAACAACAACTCACATATCTGATACCATAGTAGAAAAATAGAAGGTAGTTTCATTCTCTCTTTATTTTTTAAAATTCTACGTCTGACATGCATAAGGATTTTGACGTTTTCGTTAAAATAGTAATGCCATATCAATTTCAAATTTTCCCTTTGGGAATACATAATTTTCATTAATTTGAAAATTATTAAAAAAATAGAAAAAATATTTACCCAACAACAACAACAGTTTATGGATATATGTAAAGCTTGCGAAGAAGATTTGCCAAAACAGCCAATGGTGTGCTCCGACCATTTAGTTAAAAGTAATATTTCAGTTAAAACAAAGCATGTGAGATTGGATATGAATGCTGTCCCAATGAACACAAGGTAACTTCAAAATAACTTTTGGGATATATATCACCGATTATTACCGATCATAATCCATTAACTATGCACACTGGAGTAGAATCGAAATTATTTGAAAATAAATCTCGTATTTCTAAACGGCGTACCCAAGGAATATTCGAGTTTAAGATTTGAAAATGAACCCCACAAATACTTCAATGGCGGCGCTATGGGACCCAAAGTAGGGCACCTTCGACATGTAAATTTGATAAACGCGTGCCATTTTTTGTTTTCCATCAGACTTTTTATATTTTCTGAGAGTGCTCGGCTAGATCTTGAAACTACATTCTTCCGTGTGCTACTTGTCTCTTATAACACTATGCAACAAATGAAGACTTTTGGAAAAACACAAGATCATTATAGTATAGGTTCGACTCTACTACCAAAGGGTAGTAAAACCCTATACTCAGTTTGTCCATTTTGGTGACCGATTTTTTTTTATGGGCCCCCAAAGTTTCTGAAAATCAGTGGGCCCTCTAAAAAAGGTGTCATCAGTTTTGGGTTAACAGCTAATTCAGACTTTGTGTTACGGCTTAACTTTATATGCCAATAATATAGCTAAGAGTCCGCCAAATAAATTTTGTTAAAATCTGTTTCCAAAAAATAGCTTTTTCGTGCACTTTTGTTGAAAAAATATAGGAAGAAAAATTTTTTTTTTACTTTTTTTAGAATAACTTCCAGGGACTATTAATTTTTCAATAACAATATTTTGCAAAGTTGTAGCTCTGGTAAATCTGAATAACTCTTGTGAACATATCAATGCAATCCGAACATATCTAGGCATTCTAAATAGCTGTCAAAAATCACTTTGTAGCTTAAAAATTTTAGTTTTTTACTATTTTTCGACTCTAAAACTAAAATTTTTTGTTAAAAATGTATGCTCGAGTGTATACTTCTCTATTGTGCTGGAATAACGAAGAATGGGTAAATCATTATCGGTATAATTCGGGCGCATCACTTTATCCAATCTTGATCACGCAAGACCGGCTTGATACAAGATATGAAAAAACATTAAACATTTTTAAAGTGGGCATGGTTTGTGGAGCTTCTGAAGAGTAATTATATGCTTTTTATATAAGTTTTTGATATCGGTGGAAACCTTGTGACTTGGAGATTGACATTTTAGTGAAATGAATTAAGTTTGAGTTTTTTCGGACGTATTTTACCTTAAAAACTAACTATATTATAAAATAGTGATTTTCCATCAAGAAAAATAAAAACATTGAATTAATGTAAAATTTGAACAGTTACAGACATCACAATAAAATTTGGAAGTAATGTAGATCTAAATGATCTTAAGTCAATGGCATCACTACTGTTGCCATTCTTTGTTTTCAAACATCGAAATTACCAAAACGGGGAAATGTGTTCCAAAAACTGAGTTTTTTTTAAAAATAGCCCACTTTGACGTTATTTACAGTAAGATAGTAAAAACGTTTTGTAAGTATATAAACAATATATATGGCTATACAAATATGACGAGCTTTTGAGGATCGGTGCTATGCGTTTTTAGAATTTTTTACTCAAACCTAAAATTTTGTTTCAAAATTTGCCAAGTTTGGATAGGGCTGGGGGGTACAATGTCCGCTTAAGTTAGTCAAATTTTACTTTATACGTTTTTGCATTAAGTTCTCTTTCCAGATCATAAAAAAATGTGTATAGCCACGAAGAAAATTAGTTTTTTATAAAAGAAAAAATATGGGGACTTTTTTGGGAAAAAACTTAAAAAACACACGCCTACAAAGTTGAAATATATAAAAAGATGCTTCAACTTTGGATGCGTGTAACTTTTTATAGGGACGAAATAATTGTTATCAGGTTGATTTTATTTTCTTTAGAATTTTATCGCAAATATACGTCGTATATAAAAAACAAATTTCGACCTTTCGTAGGCCCATCATATATAAAATACAAAAAAAAAGATCGAGCAAAATTTAAAAAAAAAATTAAACTTAAATATCTCTTGAACTAAAAGAGATACCTACAGCTAAAAGCATATTTTTGAAGATCTTCTGAAGGACTATCTACATTTTAAATTTCAGCTCATTCAGATCATAAATGGCTTTTTGGCGATTTTTTTTTAAATGTGTGACATTGAGGGTCCACTCACTGATCCCCATTCCGAACACCTCAGCCGAGAAAATAATACAGCACAACATAGAAGTGTGGACTTGATCATACTATTTTAATAAAAAATCTTTGTTTTAGCGTAAAAAAATAGTAAAAACGAAAATTGTTAAGGTACAAAGTGATCTTTATGTGCTATTTAGAGTGACTAGACACGTTCAGAATGCATTGATATGTTCTCAAGTGTTGTTCAACTTTACCGTAGCTACAACTTTCCTAAATAGTGTTAATGAAAAATTAGGAGAACCTGGAAGTAATTCTAAAAAAAGTAAAAAAAAAAATTTTTTTTCCTATATTTTTTCAACAAAAGTGCACGAAAAAGCTATTTTTTGGAAGAAAATTGTAACAAAAATTATTTGGCGGAATCTTAGTTATATTATTGCCATATAAAGTTAAGCCGTATCACAAAGTCTGAATTAGCTGTTAACCAAAAACTGATGACACCTTTTTTAGAGGCCCAACTGATTTTCAGAAACTTTGTGGGCCCATAAAAAAAAATCGGTCACCAAAATGGACAAACTGAGTATAGGGTTTTACTACCCTTTGGTAGTAGAGTCGAACCTATATAGTCATGATCGTGTGTTTTTTTCACTGTTGCACTGTGTAATTAAACATCCATTTAAAAGATATAAAATATTTACATAGTAATAAAATAAATGAAGAAAATACATACATATAAAAATAGTCAACGTGTTTTAATAAGTAATCGAACGTTAGGAATTGAATCAATAACTCCCAACACAACATAATAAATTTTTATTTAAATAATAAATTAAATTACACATTTTTTGTAAAAAAATTCTCGAAAATCATAATAATTTTTTGGAGTGTGGCAACGCTTTTTATAATGCTCACAAAAAAAGGAAACTTCAAAAAACCTTATTTTTAAAAAAAAAATTTGATTGAAACTACCTTCTATATTTTTATCATGGACTAACATGTATATTGTTGTTGCAAGACTTAGGTTTTTGACAATTATGTCTCGTCTCTATGTTACCCTATGTCTTTCAGTTTCTTTTTTAATCCACATTCGATGAAGTTGATTTATTTTTTTTTCAATTATTTTTATAAGCAACTTGTCTTACATACATATGTACATATTTTCAAATATTTTTTAAAAATTACATTGTTTTTTTTATAAAATTCTATTATGGAAAACAAAGATATAATTGCATTAACCTGGCCAAGACTAAATTTTTGTGAGAAAAATAAATGCAGTGGTTTAAATAAATTATTTAGTTATATATTTAAAAATGGCTTGGATTGTATGTGTAATCTGGACCTTTTACTTCTGTATACCTTTTTAATAACGTTTATTGGATTTGTTGTAGCAATAGTGGTTTCATTTGTAGAACCGAATCAAACTGTAAGTAAATGGTTCAATTAAATATCTGTTTTTAATGCTAATTTTTACTATTTAAAGATTCTGAAGACATTGCGAATTTGTGTGAAACATTTGAGTACAACAATTCAAAATATCCCGTATTTTATACAAAAATTTGTCTGTGTATTACAAAAACAAGTGTCAAAGTTTAAATTACAATAAAATTAAAATGTTTGTGGATATTACATATGGAGGGCCTATATTCAAAAACCTCTATCTTTGATTTTTACGAAAATGACTTTTTGATGGTAAAATGTTCAGTAAGAGCTAGTTTCTGGGATAAAGATAATCTACATTCTTCGTTTAAACCCAAATTAAAACTAAAAATTGTGTTTCTCACTTATTGTTTATTATCGATATAATCTCGGTTTAACTGAGCATCATTGGTGAGTTAAACCTAAGTATAAAATGCCAAGGCACAAACAGATGAAAAATAAAATAAACAATTCAGCACAACAGCTCTTTGTTTTGATTTGCTTTATTAACATCAATATAATTTTTAATATACATTTTATATACTTTAATGTCACTTTTTCTTTTACAAAGTTAAAATTTACAAAAAAAAAGTTATGTACGCGGTTGCTTTTTCTTATAAAATTTAACGTATTGCCATATTTATATGAAAAATTTTGAGTAATAAACATGTGATTTGACTGAAAAGTATGGCAATGCTAACAAAATTAATCCACTAGTGAGAAACACAATCATTGGTTAAATCCCGGCAAAATATTTTTCAGATTTAATATAACAGCGTGTTAAGCTGAGTTTAACTGACAAATAAGAAACTAGCTCTAAAACAGCCTTCATATATGGTGTAAATTTTATAACAAACATGTTTTTTTTGCGGTTTTATTTGCATTTTTGTTATTTCTCTATCTTACACAAATAATTTTTCTGAATGCAAAACCCTCTTTTCAAAAAAAAATAATTTTCAAATATTTTTTTGAAATAATTTCTTGAACCAAACTTCAAAAAAATTTACAAAAGCAAAATAAAA
The DNA here is from genome assembly GCF_958450345.1 of Calliphora vicina. NCBI lineage: Eukaryota > Metazoa > Arthropoda > Insecta > Diptera > Calliphoridae > Calliphora > Calliphora vicina. The sequence continues at coordinate 48,547,813 of NC_088780.1, forward strand.
AAAAATTTTCTATAATTTGTTGTTTAATATTTATTCACCCTTATATAACGTCATACGCCTACGACTGTTTCGTACTAGATTAAAGAAACAGTTCGCATTTTATCTTTAATCTAGTACGAAACAGGCGTAAGACGTTTACGCCAACCACGATAAGGCTGATTGTATTATTAGACGCTATCTTAAAAAAATCACGTTAAAAACTGGCAGATGGCATAAATGAAATATAAATAATTAATTTTTATTAAAGTGCAAAACCCTCTATCTGATCATTTCATACATACACATTGAAAAGCAAAACCCCCTATCATAAAGTCCACAATAATGCAAAATTTAAAAAAATACTGTAGAATACCGAATTTTAATAACTGAAGTAATACGCGAAAAAAACAGTTTTTTTGGCTCTCCTGAAAAGTTGTTCGATATACTGTAGCCCAATAAATTCTACATACAGGAATTCTAATTTATTTCATTGAAAACTGCATTTGGAAGTTAAAAGTGATGAAATATATTAGTTAAAAAAATAAATTTATACTAAAAAAAATTAAAATACCATCACTTAAGTCGGGTTTAGCAACATTTCCTATCAAGTCCAAAATATATGTATGAAGGAATTTAGATAGAATTTAGTAATGTTAACAATAAATTGACAAAAGTTAAAAGGATTAACTAAATGTAATAATCGGGTATGTAATGGAAAACAAAACGTTTTGAAATCGAAAAATGTAATGAATTGCCTTCATTTTCTACATTATTTAATGTTTGTTGACTAAATCCTTTTATATTACTTGTTAGACTTAAGACAAGCCATTCATTTTAAATCTCGTTCTTGAAATCGATGGAAATTCATCACACCATTTCTATTCGATAGTTGTGAAATCGTTCGATTTACTTTACATAAATACATGAATATACTTCCCATTCACAGGAATACATTGCGATCGAAAGTGGATTAATTCTGGATTTTACTTCTTCAGAAAAAGTAAAATTAACCACTTTCTGTATTCTAAATATTTGTAATTATTTATAAATAAAAATGTTCAGATATTCGATAATAAATATTTAGTGCGGGTCCAATGCCCTTTATTTTAAAAGTTTAATTCAATAATATATATGTATATATGTTTAGTTTTGTTTAATTCAATAATATATATTCAATAATAACTATATCTGTATATGGTAGAGGCCATATAATATGCCCTTATATAAACATAAAATTGGCGATATCTCGAAAATGCTTTATCAATTTAAAATATTTGGTCTCTCATTCATATTCGTTATCAGCAATTTCAAATTAGTAAGAAGAAAATATATTTTACAAGTGGAAATTATACAAAAGATTTAATTAATTATAGAGATTTTTGCATTCAGAAATTAATTCTTTTTAAGATAGAAGAGAAATTACAAAAATGTCAATATAATTGCAATTTGTATGAATTAATATTTGAAATTTATATCACAGATGTGGGCCTGTATTCTGCAATAAATAAGAAAATCTAAAAAAGAGAGCGTATTGATAAAAATAGTTAAAAAGAAAAAAAAACGTATTATTGAATGATAATTTTTATTCATATAGGACATAGAATAAAATATAGTACATAGAAGCGCTACTGAGAGACAAAGAACCTAAGTTTGTTGTCAAAAACCTAAGTCTTGCAACAACAGAATACATGTAAATCAATGTACATAGGTATTTTGAGTTTTTATATAAGTAATCGAATTTTGGTCTGAAAAATGAGTGATCACAGATCGAGCACCTTTTCTTGATTTAACGCTTATTGGCCAAGTTATTAGCGATTTTAGATATTGTGAGTTTTTATATAAAATCCGTTTTTGGTCAGAAATATGATTGATCACAGATCGAGCTCATTTTCTTGATTAAACGCTTTTTGTTAAGAAATATGAGTGATCACAGATCGAGCTCCTTTTCTTGATTCAACGCTTTTATTGGCCAAGTTATTATTGATTTAAGCTGTTATGAGTTTTTATATAAGTAATCGAATTTTGGTCTAAAATATGATTGATCAAAGACCGATGTATTTTGCAGATGTATTTAATAAGTGGGCGTATTAGTGGACGTGGACAATTTTTATTTATGTAAAAACTTATTAAAACTAAAATAATAAGTGGAATATGTAATATAAAAAATTATTCTCTTCATCCGACACACTCGTCAACCCCACGCCTTGAAATATTTTTCTAAATGACTTCGCGATTGATGAGAAAACACCATACACTATCAAAAAGTGACATCAAGCATGATAAAAATCAAAATCTTTTTGATTTTCCATCAAGCGTTGTCGGTGTCAGACATACAAACACATTTTCACTAATACTACTACCAAGGCGAATTTATACAAGGTGGAGTCAGTCAAACAGCTGATAATTTTTTTTTTCGCTTTTTGGTTCTAACAATTGTCAAATCTTGTTTTTATATTTAAATATCTACATATTCTAAGCTTATTAACAAAATATTTATTGTTTACATAAATAAGTAAAGCCCTCACTATTCAATTATCTACACTATATTAAGTTTAAATACTTATTTGTTAAATTTTTCATTTTGGTTTTTTGACATTTGTTAAGACCAATCGTTGTTTTTGTAGAACTAACACCACCTTGTATTAATTCGCCTTGACTACTACAGTGCTTGATGAGTATTTTGATAGTGTATGGTACCCTTTGGAAACGGCTAGGTGCTTTGGTTTTCCACGTACAAATTTCGCATTATGTCGCCGTAGTAATAGCTTCCAATATGTAGATAGACGTCAAAAAGAACTGGCTGTGGATACGCTGATTATTAGCAATGGCAACACTAAACTAAACGCTAGGTTTCAAAATCGCTTAATTCGGAGTGAAAATAGCTAAATTTTCACCACTGTTTGCAGCTTTGCTGTGTCATTTTTTAGTTTACTTTTTGTTAAAAAAAAAAAACATTTCGCGATATTGGTATTCGCGTTTAAATAAGTTTTCAATAAATTTTGCATTCATATTAAGATATCCATAAAATGGCATCAGAGCGCTATAGTTTTTCTCTAACCACGTTCAGGTACGAAATTATTTTGCGAGCAAATTTTTAGCAAACAATTTGCCGCTATACAGCAATCATAACATAACCTACACAATGACTTTACAATTATTAGAAAATGCATTAATTTTTTCACAAATTTTTTGTTTTATACTCACAGTCCCTCAGGGAAGTTGGTCCAATTGGAATATGCTTTAGCAGCTGTATCGGCCGGTGCCCCTTCTGTTGGAATTATGGGTAAGTTATAGGAAAACAAATCTGTTATATACAAATAAGAGTTTTGCTAACAAAGTCAATTATTTGCAGCATCTAATGGTGTCGTGATTGCAACAGAAAACAAGCACAAATCTGTTCTGTACGAAGAACACAGTGTCAATCGTGTTGAAATGATATCCGGTCATATTGGTATGGTATATTCAGGTATGGGTCCGGACTATCGCCTTTTAGTTAAGCAAGCCCGTAAACTTGCACAAAACTATTTTCTAACATACAAGGAGCCGATTCCTGTAGCTCAATTAGTTCAGCGTGTAGCGACACTAATGCAGGAATATACACAGAGTGGGTGAGTTAGCATTAGTTAGATTTTGTTATTGTAACTATCCATTTGGTTAAGAAATATTCTAAGGAGGTATGGTAGTGATCACATACATGGATCATGTACGATATGAATTATTATTATAAAGTTATTAAGAACTTATCGAGATCCCCGCAACAGTTTATATTTTCATAATTTAAAATTTTCTATATTACCGGTCATCGCCCGGGCGCGCTTCTTTTTTGTCAGGGGTCGATATACCCCGGCTTCGCTAAAAATATTTCTACTGTATATTCAAATTTTCTAAAGTACGGCCATAAAGATTCAACATTTTTACCAATATTTATCTTAACAATGACATTTGTTGACAGAATAAACTCTGAGCAGATGCACTAACAATTTTGTCAAAACTAAGCAATAACAGCAATAAATGGAGACAAATGTTTATGCTGCTACAACAACAACATAAATGGAGACTATTTTTTCGCTTGACAACCATTTCTTTATTATAACAAAAATGTATCATAATATATCTATTATAAAGACATAGGGTTAATAGACCTATCAACGCCTAATAAGTAGATTCCGACCGAATATTCGGCTTCGGATTAAGCGAAAAATCGACCTAATTCCTAGCAAACCCTTATAATTCCGGCACAGCTTGCAGAATATGATATTCGCGAGCACACTATTAGAATACAAGGTGAGATATAGATTGTAAAAATTTACCACCAAAGCTTTGCAGAGTTCGTAACTTTTTTGTACAAAATCTCAATCCGCCTAGTCATGAAAAATAATCAAATTCTAAATTTTGAAAAGTATGAAAAATGTTTTTCAAAGATAAACTTGTGCAATACTTCAGGCAATGGTCGAAAATAGTGATTGTTTAAACAAAATTTTAAGTTAATCATTCAATACAAAAAGTAGCATTGTGTTTTTAAAATTTTAATAAATTAATTTCCCAATAAACCAGACGATGTTAAAACGATATCATATAGATGATATAAAGTATTTGCGGATATATAGTTTTTCCAGGAAATTATGATATCGTTTTCGCTATCATAATTTCCAATAACAATATCATTTAACTGTTAACCTTCCGCCTGCTCTAAAACGTGGACAGCTCTAAAACGTTGTATAATTTATTTTTTTATTATTCGTGAAAAACAACAAATCTTTTTAAGTTTCAAAAAGTATCATGTAAAAACTGTTCCTTAAAAAAAACTCTTCAGTTCTAGGTAAACAAAATGTGACAATTGGAGTATATAATGCAAATTAGGTGTTTTAAGGCACCTAAAAACTATCGTCTAGTCTATTAAGGCACAAACTATTCCGATTATATTAGCGTTATTCATGATGTGGAGCTCTTCGCCTAGTAAAAAAGCAGAAGTGCTATTTATTGACAAACATTTATATTTCTAATGTATTTTGTTTTTAATTTGTACAAATGTGATCTTTTACTACATCACTCTACGTTGTGAATACCGCTATAGATTTATACAAATTATTATTTCAGCAATTTGAATGTTAGTGTATATTTGTATGTATTTTAATTATTATGTATTCTGTTCTTCAGTGGTGTAAGACCTTTTGGAGTATCATTACTTATCTGCGGTTGGGACAACGACCGTCCTTACTTGTTCCAATGTGATCCATCAGGAGCATACTTTGCCTGGAAGGCTACAGCAATGGGTAAAAATGCGGTTAATGGCAAAACATTCCTAGAGAAACGGTAAACTACAATATTATCTAAGCATAAATGTCCAAGCATTCATTTTCAAATATTCTAACAGATACAGCGAAGATTTGGAACTAGATGATGCCGTGCACACCGCCATTTTAACCCTTAAGGAAGGATTTGAAGGTAAAATGACTGCAGATAATATAGAAGTTGGCATTTGTGACCGTAACGGTTTCAAGCGTTTGGATCCAGCCACCGTGAAAGACTACTTAGTCAATATCCCTTAGATATAAGACAGGACGAAAAATACTGCTTGAAAAAGTATGGAGCAGGACTTTAGCAAACAGTAACAACTTGCAAAATTAAAGAAAAAAAACAAATATTTAATTGTAAACATTTCAAATGTGGTTTATGTGTTTTTTTTTTGAAAAATATACATTTTTTATTTCAAAGAAAGTACTAGTTTCTCTTTCTAGCTTTTGTAGTAAATTGTTAAGTAATAAGGTAAAATACGATACAAATTCATTAGATTAGTTTGTTCCAATTGTCTCTATAAAACCGCAGCATGTTTCAGGGTCAAAAAGAAATACGTTGCAATTTGGAGCTTCTTTTTTAGTTACAACCTTAATAATCTCTTGGGACAGTACGCCACCAACAACAGCTGCAGCTGGTGAGATTTGACTGAAAACATGATCAAAATATTCATTAGGGACAACAGAATCCTTAGTGATTTCATTGCGAATGTTTTCCAATTCCTTTTTATCCTCCTCTCTGGATTTATAACCGGGATCACGCTTATGAGTTTCGCGGAATTTCTGTAAAATGCGCAACAAAATCAGGCCTGGTCCTGTACGCTTCAATTTCTTTTGGAATGTTGCACAATTTATGTCAAACTTAAGTGTTTCCTCATAAGCGGGGAAATTCAGCTCACGTTGTACAGTTGTTGTAACCAGTTCAGTTTTGGTTTTTTCATGTGGTTTTGAAATCACTTTGTGTTTGACTGTATCTCTAAAAAAATTAAATGTTTACTATTAGTTTATAAATAACCAAATACTTTTTACTCCTAACTCACTCTACAAATTGATGTTTTTGCAAATCAGCAAAACAAAATCCAAACGTTCCCCATACATCGCCAGCAAAAAATTTGATACCCTTTTCTCGACAAATCTTGTCAATTCGCACCAGCTCATCATTAACCCCTCCTATAACTACAATCACGTCAAATGCTTCGAAAAATGACACATCTTTTTTACTTAATGGCTCGGTATCGGCAGATATTTCCACCATAGGATTCAGGGCTTTTGATCTTTCAATAGAAGCCTCAGCACGATTTGAGCCCAGAGCTGAACGCGGCACCAAGAATTGTGAACAGAAATCATCTTCGGTAACAATTTTATCATCATTTAATTTCACAGAGTGTACTCCGGACAGTATAATGTTTTTGGTGACTTCTGCCCCTACGCCGCATAAACCAGATATTAATACTTTGGCTGTGCGTAAACGCTTCTGAGATTCTAATCCCCACAAACGAATTTGTCGATCGTACAATTCATTTTCAGTCTCGGTAAGTTCAACTTCATTACATCCGTTTTCTTTTGTTGCATCAACTTCCATTTGTTCGCCCATATTTTAAATGTTTTACTTCAAACAACTTTTCACTGAAATTATAATTAAAATATTTTGTGAAAAACGCCGACAATCAGTGCTGCCAATATTCGCAAAATGTTTAATCAAAATAAACAGTGATGTAAAGCGGTCATTTTTAAGGCATTGCCAGGTGAAGATTGTAAAGATTATTAGCAGCGACTGAATTACTTCGAAATTTTGAATTATAATAATTATATTTAAGAATGCAAAACCTACCATTTTGAATAATCACCTTTTAATTAAATTATTTTTGGTAATTTCCACTTGAAAAATATGTTTTCTTACTAATTTGGACATATACTATATATATTTAATTTTGGGTAAAACATTTGTGAGATATCGTCCATTATAAATTTGTATGTAAATGTATATTTGATCCGCAATAAATATTGTATAAACCTCATGTTAATAACGATTCTGCTGGTAGGATCACACATTGCAAATATTTGACGAAAAAGACGTAACCACTAAATAAACTACATATATTTTAATTCTCTTATTTATTTCAACAACTCCTTTTACTTAAGACAATTCAAAACAAATATTTAGTTTTATTTGATGCTGTTTGATCTTTCAAAACACTTTTAAGAGTAAACAACTTCAAACAAATGTGTGCTAAATAAAGTAGTTACTTCTTTTTCGTCATATGTGACATATTCTAAAACCCATAGAATGCAATTATTTCTACAATTTGAATCATTCAAAATACACAAAATCTTAAATAAATTGAAAACAACTATTTTAAAATACTGTTTGTTAATTATAATACATTGCAGCTTATGATTTGAATAATATGAATAAAACATACTAAAATTATTAATTCCAATTTAAACCCCACTATTTGTTTTATTAAATAGAAAATGAATATTGCAATAAATTTACAAATAATGCAGCATTTTAAAAATAAATTATTTGTAGAATTTAGTATGGAACTTAAAAATATATTGTAGAGGAATTTAATGTTTCTTATTAATTAGCGAAATACACAGCTTTTTTGCTCATCTGAAAACTTGTGTTTTCTAATGGGCCGATTATGGATGGCAATCGAACTTCAGTTGCGTTGACAGTCGCCTAAATGCAACTGGCAGCATCATTTTCTGTTGCCAAATGGCAACCAGAAATTTGTGGTTGCCCTCCGGCAACGCAACTGTAAGATAGTCCGGCACAGGATATAGATATAGTCCATTGATAAGTAAATTAGAAAAAACAAAATATATTCCTTTTTTTAATTAAGTAAATCTATATTAAAATTATATTCATAAAAATCTAATAATCATTCAGTACAAATAAACGCCAAAAACAGTAGTTACGCAAAATAGGCTAGTATTTGTGAAAACATCGGATGTTTGAGAATCAGACTCGGCATCCCAACAACATTTACAGTAATAATGACATCCAGCTCCAAGTTGTTGGCCCAACATAACCTGTACAACGTATTTATATCGAGGCATAACCAAACGATCTTTAATAGCAGCGTTAATGCCATCAGCAATATCTCTCGTCCAGAGTTTCACATCTTCCGTGTTATATGTTTTTCCTGAAAATAATTGAAACATATGGGATCATTTACATGGCGCACAATTAATAATTACCATAACTTACCTTGCAACTTTTCGAACATAATCTCTCGAATAATTTCCTTAATTGTGCTTCCCTTAAATGTTTCTCCCAATGAGGGACGCATTTTGTATGATGTGATAATTGTACCAGTCTTTTCATTGTCTTCCTGCTTATGCGTTATTTCTTCGTGACCCATTTTTAATTAATATTTTATTAAAATTGTGTGTTAAAAAATTAAAAATAATTATTATTGTATTCACAGCTCTTAATTTTGATGTTTGTTATTGTTGTCATAGAGTTTTTTGTTGTTTGCGGGATACAGTGATGCCAAAACTTTTAGATTATATTCCCACTAGCAAGGTAGGGTTCTATTTTGTGAAAAAGTCAAACAAACAACTACGTTATCTGAAAAAGTCGATTAACTAAAAAGGTCGACTTTTCTTGCAATACCAAGAACTTTTTGTAAAATTTTCTGCTTTTGAGCTTCAGCAACATAAAAATATTGAACCGGAAGCTGCGAAAAATTTACCAGAACATACGTTCCATTATGCAGCAGGTATATTTTTTTTATAAAATTTTACTTCAAATTCCGTGCTCTGTCTTTGGCCTCTAAATTTTTAGCAGAGTTCCTGACAAATCAGATTAACAACAAACGAAAATAATTAAAGGTAACTTGATAAAAAAAATCAAATAATACTTGGGTTAAAACTTTTAATGAAAAAGTGTGTTAAGAATTTTTCAATCTCAGTCCTTACGTTAACATGTACAATTACAAAGTGCTCCCAATTCATAATTAAAAATACAATTATAAAAATTGTAATGTCAAAACATTAAATATTAAAAAAATAAAAAGATTAACTTCAAGCGATTTTCTAAGCATTAACTTTTTTTATTTTCTTGTATTGTCAACACTGACGTTACATTCAAATATTCGTGTTTGACAGCGTCACAGATCGATTACAATTGGGACCACCACCACTGTCGACAATGAGTTTACATATATTTGATATGGAAAACAAAAAAACGCGTTTTATTTTTGCTGCTATCTCAGAAGTTTCTTTCATTTGTTTCATATTTTCTTGATGTAAAAAATAAAGATACTCTTAATTATTAAACTAATTATAATTTTTTAGCTAAACTTCAAAAAATACGCTTTGTCGACGGTCGCTAGTCGACAGCGGTTCCAATTGTAAACAATCTGTTATATTTGTAGGCACTAAGTACATATATTTTATTTTTTGCGATTTGTCTTGCATTACGAGAGCAAAAAATATTGAATTTAGTCATGAAAACATAAAATTTGTATGCAATACTTCGTTTATTTATAAAATATATCATTTGTGGAATATTTTAAAGTAAAAATCTTGGCAATCGAAGAAGGATTATTGTGGAAAACTAAAGTTTTCAATTTCACAAAGGCGGACGCTAAGAGGCAAAGAATAACGCGAATAAGAGAAACAGTGTTTTTTTCATTGTTTACTTTGTGTTCTAAATTCGTTGCTGGTAGTATTGTCTTTCCACAATAATATATAAGGCCAGCATACCGGGTGCACTTAATTTTAGATGACAATAACCATAAAATAATGGCGTGTTTATTCCATTAGACTTACAAAATGTAAAAATACTTATTAAACTTGTATTGAAAAAAGGTGTATAATTTCTCATGTGATTGCAGCGAGAACAAGTAAATAACCATATAAGAAAATGTCTAGTTCGGTGTTCATTGAAAGCAGTTCACAAGCTGTGGATAGCAGTGATTTTGCTAGCACTTCGGACTCAAATTTGGTGGTGGTATATGGCAAGAATGGAATAAGTTTCGACGACAAGGGCTTGGAAAATCTCATTGGTTTGTAGATGATCAATATTAAAGAAATCAATAATAAACGTGTTTGTTTCTATTTTTTCATATGGATTGTTCGCCACGACAGAGGAAAAAAAGATTTCATCAATAAGTGTTATACGCTTGACTTCACCTACGCCTAGCATGCAAGATGAGGAAGATGAAGCCGAAAAATTGGAAGAAATGCTGAGAAGGCAAGAAATTGGATCGGCCGAGGATAGTTTTAGCTCTGTGGACGAGGGTAACAGTTCTTCTGGGGACGATAAAAATGATACTGCTGGTAATTGTGATTCCTCAAATGACGATGAAAATGAGGACAGAAAAGCATTTAAAGATTCTGATGTGTCGAGCGAAGAAAATAAATCGAAACAAAGAAAACTACCACGACGTCGTGGCCGTCAACCAAATTTGGTTAAACCGAAAAAAACATTTCGTAGACGTAGAAGGGAACGTCCTGAAATTGTGGGTTTGCGTTTAGAAGAATTTTATCCACCAGATGATGCCAATGAAATTATCAAAGAAGCTTTGAGTAAGAATATAGTAGTATTCATTTTAATAAGCTGAATATTATTTATACCTATAATTCTTATTTTACAGAAATGGCAGGCTTGGAATCGGAATCAGAAAAGAAACGCAAAAGTGATTATGAATTCCAACTATTTGTTATACAAAACGATCATTGTTACACACCATTTACATCTCCTACACAAATGAAAGCAAAACTAGCTGCTGATAAACTGGAAGCCGAAAAACAAGCTGCCAGTCGCAAACTCAGTGTTTTGCAGCCCACGGTGGGTAAACAATTATTTGTGCGAAAAAAATTACAACAAAATATTCAACCGAAATCAGATAATTCACTAAAATCAAACATTTCGCAAACCATCTTTACGAAAGACAAAAGTTTGCCTGTTACTCATAAAGTTAAAAAAGATACAAAGGATAAAAAGGGAATTCCGGATGAAGATTTTCTTGACGACGATGATGATATACATTCATCGTTCGATGAAAATGACGATGATGCACAAGGCGACGATGAAAGTGATTTAAGTGGATCAGATCAATCCGCAGAAACTGATAATGATCGTGATAGCGATTTAGATTTTGATGTGAATAATCCCAAAGGACGTAAACGTAAAGCAAAACTCCTAAAAACTCATAAGCGTTCTTTAAGTGCTGGTAAAGTAAATCTAAAATCAAGACGATATTGCAGTCAAGATGAGCCCATAGAATTACCGAACAAAACAAATATTACTTCGAACCTTCCTACCTGCAGTCCGTCAAGTTTAATGCAGCGACCGAAATCAATAGTAAAAATTATATCTGATCCTGGTCGTATTACAGTTCGTTCTACACCATCAAATGTTGTACACTTGTTGGGACCAACAAATGTTTTATCTCCTGCTATAGCAGCACTGCCTCCTATTCCCAAAAAACAAAATGAAAATAAATCTCTCTTGAATAAAACAGCTTGTGGCCCAACTTCAATAACGTTGTCACCAAAAACATATGTTCTTCTCAAGGGTCCGATAGAACAAAAAAGCGCTGTTCAACCATCACCCCAAACGCATAAGGAAATCGTCATAAATAAGGTAAGTTGAAATTGTTAAACTAAAAATTAAATATACATACTAACAATCTTATATTTCCTTCACCAAAGTATACTTTAAGATTAAGATTAAAAACAATCTTTGGTGAAAAAAAATTTTATGTAAATATATTTACTGATTAAAAAAAATTGCCCGATTTTAACCTATTATCGGTCCGATTTTCAATGGCTTCATATATGTACATAATATATATGTACATCCATAATGACATAGTAATCCATATATAGATAAAGACTAGGTCTTATACCTCAGCCGATTTAATCGAATTTAAATAGCAACCTAATCTAATGATACATTTTAGAACTTTAAATGCTTTAATTATAAAATTTTGCATACAATTCAAATATTTCAGCAGGTTATGTCGAGTCCCAAAACCAAAGGATTTACAGATCTAACTACTCTAATAGAACAAACGGAAAATCAGGCTCCAATTAAAGTTGTTGCTCCACCAATAACACCAAAATCATCACATACTGCAACCATAACATCTGTAGTAACGTTAACACCAACATCCACGGCGGCATTAAAAGGATTTATGTCCATTGAAACGGCTGCAAGAAATCAATTACCAGCACAAATATCTATACAAACGCACCAAAGCTCGTCCGAATTAGAAGCTGAGCATGACAAACAATTGGATCTTATCAATTCTATTGTGCAGGATGAAATGAAAAAATCAAATGAAAAAGCTGACGATCAAATAACAAATATTAACGAGAACATACCAGAATTGGTAAAGATGCTTGAGAGTACGGAAAAAGTTTTAGTTAACACCAATACACAGGGTCGCATTGTAACGGAAACACAACAAAACATAAATCAGATGACCGGTGGCTGTGCCAGTATTATTACTGTTAACAAACATATACCAGGCAATCAAAACATTCATTTGCCACATACAACTGTTACACCATCAGTATCAACAAACAATCTGGTTGGTGGCATTGATATAACAAGTGCATCTCTTCTGGCCACGCCGGAAGGGGATGGTGATGATACCGATGATTTACCAGATGATATACTGCAACAAGTGGTGGAACTTATAAAAGATGATAAAACTCTTCAAGAAGCCGTTGAAAAGCAAGTATTTGGTACGGGTGTATGTAGCGATCAAGGAATTGGTAGTAATATGTTAGTAAATCAAAATCCGCCTCCACTTGCACCGATCTCACAGCCACCCGTCAGGATACAGGTAAAAATAATTTTCTTATAGTAGCATAACTATAAAAACATAAATATAATTCACGTCCCCATTTTTTATCCTTGCGAATATGCGAACTTTCGTACAATCACAACAACAATATACATGATATATATGGTTACTGTGATCGTGCAAAAATTCGCATTTTCTCAATCTCATGAATTTATCTATGTATGTATGTATTTATCTTAGCCTTAGAATTAATTCTTAATATTAAGTGTAATAAAATAAATTTACAAATTCATATTCAGGAAATTCCTCAAACTTCATCTAAGAGCATTATACAAATGGCTATTTCAAATGTGCCAACAACTTTGGCATCCCCATTGCAAACAAAGCCAACCCCTGTTATTACAACTCGTACCACAATAATAACTCCAACAACAGTAACAGCAACTGGACAAGTTTCTAAAATATCGCCTTTGATACGTAAAGAACCGATTCAAATCATTAGAGGTAATGGTCGAGTTATCACATTGCCACCCATTGAGGCACCCACAACACGAGCCAAAAGACGTGCTCAAGCTCAACCAAATCCTACCACAACCACTTCTAGTGTAGGTAATACATCTTTTGTTCCCACAGCTGCCTTGAGTGAATCATCGCTGGACAGTTCAATGCATTCGAACTCTTCCATGACTGTGGCTAGTGGAAGTAGTGCTGTAACTGTCCAAGAAAAGAAAATTTCAGATGCTAATAATCGAAGACGTGGCTCTAAAGAAACAATTATTGCAGCGGCTGCTGCGTCCAACCAAAAGGCAACAAAAACTCAAAAAACGGCTGCCAAAAAAGGTGGAGGTAAAGCAAATACCAGCAAAGCTAAAGTTGAGACTGAGGCAACAGATTCAGAGGAAGACGACGATGATGATCCTAATAAGTAAGTATAATATTTAATTTTTACAAAAAATTAAATTTTGTGTTCGAATAACCAAAAATCAAAATTTGGGTGACGAGATGTGCAGACCATACTCTATTAAAAAGACCACAATTTACAATTTAGATGGCCATACTTCAGTAGAAATAAAATTGGGCAAATTGTTTATTAAGCAGGTTTGTGTTGTTTTGCCTTATATGCTGGGGCAGAGTCCTGCTAAAAGGTCTAAAACAATGTATTGTTTAGTGGATTCATAACTTTCTCCAAAGTTCGAATTGGTACGTAATTGCTTCTTTTACGCAGAAATGCAGCGGCCGATTTTGTTTGAGATTATGGAATTCATTAACGAGCAACATATCTTATATATAAAAAGAAATGTACATTTTGATGTCACCACTAACTGCGAAAACGGGTCGACCGATTTCAACCAAAATTGCAGGGTACGTTGGGGATGGTCTGTAGATGGTTTATGTGAGGTTTTCACGAAATCGGCATAGTAGTTCCGGAGATATGGCATTCTTCTGTACGAGTCTTAGTAACTGAACTCCTCCGGAACGGCTGAGCCGATTTCGATGACATTTTTTGTGTGTGTTTGAGTTTGTCCCTGGATGGTTTAGATTCACAGTTGACCTATATAGGTATAATGGGCGTGGCACCTCCCATACAAAATAAAAATTTATTATTGCATATCTGGAGTACTATTATAGTGGCAGTCTTCAAACTTTGTATGAGCTATGGCAGAACAACGTTTGCCGGGACAGCTAGTATAGTATATTTTTTTTATAATTTCGATATTGAAATTATTTTTCGATACGATCACGAATGTAGTAATTCGCCCCCAGTTTTGTTACCCAATCATATGCCACTCCTCACCATACCATCACAGAAGTAGGGTGCACTCTAGGAGCCACATTCGGTGCTTGTCGAAATGGCGTTAGCATAGAATCTGTAATTTTGTTTGTTGAAAACCTCTACCGCTGTGAACATTTTCTCATTTCTCCTATGGGAGTTACATGCTTACTGCAAATACAATGCTTTTTGCAATGATTTTTGCTAGTGTTTTTCTGCTTCAGTGCATCCCCATGTAGATGTCCGGTATGTCTCTTGAAAGCCCGAAATCTCAAGTCATTTAATGGATAGCTTTGATATATTAATTTCCTGCTACATTATTTGCTGCTTCCGGAGTGGATATTTTCAAACTCGGTTCCCCACAGCATTAATGGTTCTGAAATAACACACACCGTGCGGACGACAAGATCTAGTTCAATCAATCGATTCACCAGTGCCTTCAAACAATTTAACGGCTGCAGATCTTCGGGTCATTCCGGTACATAGAACAGGCTGTCGTGGGAATGCTGTCAACCCATCAATAACAACAATTTAAGGCACGATACATACAATTGCATGTAACCCCTAGAGGCAGCAACGTTCGTTTTTAGAACAAAAATAACAATACGGTTTTGAATATCTCCTCAGTCCATGAATGTAAATAACACAAGCCTTAAACTTTTAATGCATAGATGAAGTATTAATGTCAGGTATCAAAACCTGTAAAAATATGCAATAATATTGTACCAGAACTTATGAAAGTACTAGGCGTTACTGAGAGACAAAAACCTATGTCTGTTGTCAAAAGTCTTGCACCAACAAAATACATGTAAATCAAGGTATTTTGTTGTTTGCGTTTACTTTATTTAAATTGTTCAATATTAAAAATGATCACAATTTTAAAAAATTAAAAATAGATTATTCAAAAGCAACTTTTATAGTGCCGAGAGGATGAACAAATGTTGTGTGGTATTTTTATAATTTATTAAATGAAAATTATAGTAAATTTTCTCCAAAAATTGTTTAACCAAAATCATCAACAACGATTTTAGTAAAATGAATTTATATGATTCGATAGTCGAATACAGCAACAAAGTAGCCTTACCTCTACCTGAATCTTACCCGGCCAGAAATTGTCAGCACAGCTAGATATGTAACAAGCGAATATTTTTCCCCAGGGAAAAAAAATAGAGACACATTTAAAAACATATTATTTTTCCAGACTTTGGTGTATTTGTCGTCAACCACACAACAATCGGTTTATGATTTGTTGTGATGTTTGTGAAGACTGGTTTCATGGAACATGTGTTAGCATTACTAAAGCTATGGGCCTAGAAATGGAACAGAAAGGTATAGATTGGACCTGCCCGAAATGTATAAAAAAACACGAAGAAAAGGTAAGAATAATTATAATCTTACATACATTTTTTTGTTTTGCACTGAATTACAAACTCTCAACTTCTCTTATAGACACAGCCGAAAATTACTGAAATGCTTATAAAGAAACCAACAGTAATCGAAAAATCAGAACCATCTTTAACGCCTGTTCCAATTTCATCAACGATGACGAGCACACCATCATTAATTACTTCGGTTGCAACCGTACAAAATACGCCCACAACAAATGTTACAGCTAGCAGTATAGACATATTAAATATCACACCGAAAAAGGATTCTACTGTTCAAAACTTGGAAATGACCCCCCATTTAAAATTACAAAGTGGACAAATAATAAATTTAAAGGATTACAGTACCACTAGTACCAAGAGGGCGACTATCATTCAAACCTCAACCTCAAATACAAGTGGTGGTGCTATAACTGCTGGCCAAAAGAAATTGTATGTGACATCTGGGCAAGCCAACTTGAAAATGTCTTCACAGCCAGGAACGCCAATTAGGACAATAACTGTGGTGAAACATTTATCAGCGCCGCAGCTGCAGCAACATCATAATATAAAAATTATAAAAACTATTCCCCCTGCTACAACAACGGCGGCCCATAGTTTTAACATAAGTACAACAGCTGCAACTGCCACTCATACGGCATCAGTATCGTCTACATCAACTTCAACAGCGAGTTTAAGTGAAAGTTCTACTTTATGTATTGTCTGTAAAAAGATTGCACGCACCAATTCAATTTACTGTAGCGATGATTGTATTAGAAAACATGCCCAAAATGCCCTTAACACTATAATGAACAAATCACAGTCGGACACAGGTGCTACAAGTAGTCCGCTAAATAAAAGTGTTGCAGAAGACAAAACAAAAAGAAAATCCAAGGGCTTATTCGAAGAATTACTTTCTGCAGCTGATCGCAAACCCAAAGTGGAAAGAGTAAGTGGCCAGTCACCACCAAAATGTAAGTTTACTATAAAATGTTATATTTTGTAGGTCAATGTTTATGAACGAAAATCTGGACGAGTTATTACTGGGAATAGTGCTCCCACAGTAGCCAATCTGAAGAAATGGTTACAAGATAATCCCACTTTTGAAGTAATACAACCAGGCAGTGCACAGGCTTTGGAGCTGGAGGTATGTTACTTAAATTTTGTTATAATTTTTTCTGATTGTTTTTTTTTTTTTTAGAAAAAACAAAAATTACGTACACAACATTCATCATCTCCAACCATATTTAAGTCTGCCACTTCCAGTCCACCACCACTGAAAATGTTTTCTGTAACCAGTGGTGTTGCTACAAATAAAATGGACTCAAGTGTTGGCAGTTCACAATCACAAGGACATTCTCCCCAAATACAGATAAAGTCAAATAAAAATATTACAGATTTCTTGAAAAATACATCTTCGAATATAGCAAGTCCCCGCCCAACCACTCCAAAACAATTGCTGAAATATCCACAGCAAGTTGGTATAAAACCTGATAAAGTACCCAAAACACCGGAGGATTCAAAGATGGCGTCTAAGGAGAAAACATCAGCTACAAAACGCCAAACAAGTACTGAAACTAGTGGCAAGAGTTCTAGTAATGATGGAGAACCAATACGAGGAGTTGTTCGAAGGACCCTTAAAGAACAATTTTTATTGCGCATTAAAGAGGAGACAAGTTCAAGTTCCTCCACTGAAACAGACACAAAAGATGAAACTTCCAAAGTAAATAATGTACACAAGTTGACAGAGGAGGAAATCGAAGAGTTTGCCAAATCAACAGAAATCGAGATGTATCATTATTTTAATAGAGACACGGGTACTAAATATAAAGCTAAATATCGTTCATTAGTGTTTAATATTAAGGATCGCAAGAATCACACCTTATTCGCAAAGATTTGTGGAAAATTAATTGAACCGAAACAGCTGGTTCGTATGTCACCCGAAGAATTGGCAAGTCAGGAATTGGCACAGTGGCGAGAACAAGAAAATAAACATCAGTTGGAAATGATTAAAAAGTCGGAACTTGATTTACTTGCGTGTGCGAAGAACTATGTTCTTAAGACACACAAGGGTGAAGAGGTAATTGAAGGTAAATCATCCGATTATGCCAATGTTGATATAACCATACCGATAGAAGATGTCGTGTCAGCGCTAAATAAATCAGATGTCCCAGATGATGCAGCTACTGCTCAAACACGCAAGGAATCCCAAACACATTGGCAAGATGCTGATTCCACATTATTTTCACATTCACATTTGTTGTCGCCAACAATAACACATTCGTTACACGATGAAGATAAAACAAAATTATCAAGCTCACACTTTAGAGATAGAGAACGGGAAAAAGAAAAGGAAAGAGACAAGGAGAAAGACAGGACCAGAGGTCGTGAACGAGATCGTGAAAAACGTCATAAAAGCAAAGATCGCCACCATGACAAATCTCGTTCGCGCAAAAGAAGTCGCAGTCACTCACGAAGTCGCAGTCGAGACAAAGGCGAAAAACGTCATAAAAGTAGTCATAAAGATGAAAAACGAGAACGTGAAGAGCGTCTGCGTGGTGATAAGGAACGTGTTAAAGATCGCTCGGAACGTGAACATCACAGTGATGGAATTGAGAAAAAGCCTTTATCTGAAACAAAAAAATCCATCAGTTCACAGTCCAGACAGCCTGGTAAAAAGCATTATGAACAGCCTAAAGCTACAATTAATCCGTTAGAGACATACAATTTAATTGATCAGATTCTGGAATCCACAAAAACGGTAGAAGAAGCTGCTAATATAGTTTCGGATAGAGACAAAGAAAAGGAAAGCGATAGCTATCGAAAAAGTGCTGTTACACCACAGCCAGTTCAACCTGCCACATCTACTGTATCAACTAGCAGCTCTGACTCGGCCATTGTGGTTGATATACCGTCAAATTTGACGTCAACAGAAAGTGACCAGGAGCCTTCAAGTACTGTTTCAATACCAACACCACCACATGATCCCTATTCGCGCTTTATTGCTTGTTCAAGTCCATCATCGTCCTTTTCTAGTGATCTTCAATACACCATCATATCATTATGGACTGGTAACATAAACATGGTCGATGTTACCTCATTCCAACTCAGCCTTCAACCCATTGTCGGCAATTCAACTGGCTTGGCAAAACTGTTACCCAAAGAACTTGATGTAGTGGGACGTATCGGTCCCGAAACTGTGTGGGATTATATATCGAAAATTAAAAAAAGTCCAAATAAGGAAATTGTGGTTATACGTTTAATACCGGCCAGTGAATCAGAAACAGTAGCCTACAAAATACTCTATGAGTATTTAGATAATCGTAATCGTTTAGGCGTCATTAAAAGTACATCATCGCAGATAAAGGATTTTTACATTTATCCATTAGGAGCAGGAAAAAATGTACCCAACCTGTTGCAACCCACGGAACCAGTTGAGTTTTATGATGATCCTTACAGGCCAGATGTGTTAATTGGCATTATAATACGAGTAGTTGTTAGCAAGCGTGCTAATTCAATTACATCTCAAACAGTTCTAGGAGGCGCAAGCACTTCAGCAGCAATAAACAAAGTAAGTCAAGCTTTTATATGTATTCGTATACCTAACCTAACCAAATATTGTACAATTAAGCTCTCTAACCGTGCAAATGATACGGACACATTTACTCCGCCTGGTAGCCCGAAACCGAAAAAACACCGCCAATCAATCGCAGCACACAAAGTCGATGAAATCGATGTAGATGCCATAATTAAGGCAC
The DNA here is from genome assembly GCF_958450345.1 of Calliphora vicina. Lineage (NCBI taxonomy): Eukaryota > Metazoa > Arthropoda > Insecta > Diptera > Calliphoridae > Calliphora > Calliphora vicina. The sequence continues at coordinate 48,567,754 of NC_088780.1, forward strand.
CTATAGCAGCAAAGGCACATAAAGGTAACATAACTAACAATTCTTAATTATAAGTAGATAATAATATAATTTCTGGCCCAATACAGCAGTTATATCGCCACCGTTAACAAAATTGGACGATAACGATGCCGATGAACCTTATTCACCTGGTGGAAGTTCGGACGATGACTTGCCATTACTGCCCGTAAAAGTTCCCAGCAATATGGATCATATGCAAGCAGCCGAAGATGAGTTGAAACGCAAAATGGAAGAAATTAATAGGCAGATTGCTGCACAAGAAATGGAAATTGCCGGTCTTTTAACTGGAGAGCCGACGGTATTAAATTCATTAAGCTCTTAATGTGTGTAAATAAATACTAACATTACATTGCTTTGACTTCTTTTCCAGGGCTTTGGTTCAGCTTCTACATCATCTTCAAACGTACTAGCTAATATATCAATACCCTCAAATCTGTCTCAAATTCTTGCTAGTATTAAAACAAGTGGAAAAGATCAATCGGTAATTCCACCTCCACCGCCGTTAATAGGTTCACTATTGAAGACATCCTCAGCGTCTGCGACTACATTCGCCGTAGAGGAAGAATATAATCCCGCAGAAGGTACTGGGTCAACATATGAAACAAAAAGTAAGTAACGCTGAAAAAAATATACATAAAATATGACATTGTGACTGATCATTACCTACACTGAATCAATTAAGTCTCTGTACAGACATACTCATAATATAAACTAGCAATTTATGGTCACTTTTCAATACATATTTAAACCTTTTTTAATTCATTTTATAAACTAGAAATCAACATAAAAAACTACAAAAATTTTCCTTAAAATCATAAAAATTTACATAAATTCAATAATTGTACGAAAAGTATCACCACAAAAGTCTCCGTCTACCATTTTAAGGCAAGGAATCCCAATATTAAACATAATTGCATTTAATATGTGGTAGGTCCTCCTTTCTGAGCAATTGCTTCATTTTAATGCTTGTGCATGGAATGGACCAGCTTTGTTGTTGTCAGTGAATAAGCAAATTTTAATGGATAGAAAGAAAATTATTATTAACCTGCAAAATGAAGGAAAAAGTCTAACCGAAATCAAGGATATTGTAAAAAGACCACGCTCTTTCATTCAGTACGTTATTCAACAGTCCAAAAAACCGAAACAATGGCAAATAAACCAAGAACTGACCATCCAAGAAAAATAGACCACCACTTAGAGAGAAGAATTGTACGATTTGTAGAAGGTAAACCAAAAATTAGCGCATGTGTAATTGCGGGAAACTTGAAGAGTGGTATAAAATAGATTCCCTGACAATCTATAGATTCCCTATAGATTCCCTGACAACAACAAAGCTAGTCCATTCCATGCACCGCTATTAAAATGCTGCAATTGCTCAGAAAGGATTCCTTGCCTTAAAATGGTTAACTGTACGGAGACTTTTTTGGTGATACTTTTCGTACAATTATTGAATTTATGTAAATTTTTATGATTTTAAGGAAAATGTTTGTAGTTTTTTATGCTGATTTCTAGTTTATAAGATTTTTTATAAAATGAATTAAAAAAGGTTTAAATATGTGTTGAAAAGTGACCATAAATAATCTAGTTTATATTATGAGTATGTCTGTACGGAGACTTAATTGATTCAGTGTATATACATATATATAAATTCCTGTTGTTATAAGGAACATCCGTTGCGATGTTCTTAAACTCGTTCCACTATTTGTTGGCTTTTACTGCTTCTATACTGTCGACGACATGGACGGCCCCTCCTACGACAGCTTTGTGGATTCCAGTCTGGCGATGACGGATTGCCCAATCTGTCGCCATTATTGTCATCGATTGATTATTCCGTAATTATTCGCAATGTTTTGATATGGTCAATATCAGATTTGTTGGGACGGACACCGGCTTTTTCGTTGCGGATATCGTGAACGAGAGTATCTGCCAGACATCAGTTTAATATGTTAGCAATCCAATTTATTTACAATTCTATCTTGTAGTCAGTAAGGTCTCCTATCTTTGATATCTTCAATGTATAGCCTTCTTTCAGTTCGTCGCAAAAGTAGTCTTTAATGGGACGTATGAATTGAGCAATTACGGTGGGAACTGCCAGCAATAGCTCTGGTGGTATATTATCGATGCCAGGCGCTTTGTTGTTTTTCAGAAAACGTGATTCGATAGGTATGTTATGCCTTTCGATGTGTTGGGGACAGTGGCATGTGGCTGCGCTTGGTATCGTTGGGGCGTTCAGCTTTTTTGCATAGTGATCCACCTCAAACATCAATTCTACATTGCTGTCTTTTATTAATTTGCTGGAGGAAAATCTTTTCCGATATAGCTGCTTTGTAATTTTATACAAAACACGACTTCTGTTGGACTCCGAGTATTCCTGGGCTTCTTTAGAAGGGTTACCAACCCAGCAACGTTGGTCTCATCTAGCATTTCGCTTAACTTCCTGGTCCATTCGACTATATACCGTTTGTTGATGGCGATATGGCCAATCTGGTCCGGAGTTGTTTGGTCGGGAGATACCCACGTTGCTTTATGCAACTTATTATGAGGGAACAGCGTTCCTCTAATGACGAGATTCTTCGACATCCACATCTCTATAAATAATTTGGCGTTTTCGGACATTCTTTCAAATGAGTTTGATGTTTTATTTTAAATTCAGCAGTGATTCGCTATGATCCAAATCGTGTTCGTTGTTAAAAGTTAAAGGTCGTCATCAGGTTAATCGATTAGTTTTGGTAATAATTTTGTTTATGATGATTAGCTGATTAGGATCTCAAACTCCTCCAGGAGGGCAATTTGAGTTGAACATTTCCTTTACAAATCAGGGGAGAGTTATACCGTCCATGCCGGTCGTCAGAGCCTCGTTAGTAATCGGCAGGGTACACCACGTTCGGCTGGGGTTGACATTTGAGTAGGAGATACAGTATATACACGCTTTACTAAACAATTACACTACCCTGTAAAAAAGCTTCACTTAACAATTAGCTGATAATTATAGAGAAGGATTAAAGATTTCGAGTTTGAAGTTATCACCAGCCTGTTAAAATACAGGTTATTTAATTTAAAGGACTCCTATTTGAACAAGCATTTAGTATATAAATATCAGATTCAAATCATTGAATGCGTATTATAAATGATTACAGCATTTGAATACCTTTGTAAATTGAACGAAATATTAGCTGTAGAATATTTGAATTATAAACGTCAAAATATTTTATTCTTTCAGATACAGCCACAGGATCAAATACAAATTCAACTAGCCTTTTGGCAAAACTAAGTGAAGCAGAGCTTCTTAGTATGGTACCGGACGACATTGTCATAACCCCTAATAAACCAACAACACGCTATGAGGAACCACCACCACCTGGAGTTTAGGATTACCGTCATTTTAATTCATTTTTGCACCATATACTATACACATTCATTTTCCATATGAATTTCATTGATTTGATTTTGATTTCGTTTTTACCGTAGCAATCATAGTTTTAGGAAACGACCACTCAAAGCTTTTTCGATGTTATTTTACTGTTTGAATATTTTTTAAATTTATTCAGAGATTTAATACAAAAAACAAAGGTTTAAATTACACTTACTATCAAGTAAGCCAAAGGCTTAAGTAATTATATATAGTTTATATGAATCGGATATTTTGTTGTTTAAATACGTTTAATTAATATATTAATATGAATTTAGGATTTATTGAATTTATTGAACCTTTTTGTTTTATTTTTTTCTTTTAACTTTTCTTTTGCAAGCTTACATTACTTGTTGTATATTTTTTCATGTGAATAAGAATTTTACAATTAATCTTTGGTTTTCTTCTGTTTAATTTACTTTTTAATAAAATTGTAAAAATTACTACAAACAAAACATTTACCTTAATAAAAAAAAATTAGTTTTATGTGGATAACAGTTCATCCAATTATATGAATGTAATAAACGTAATTTTGAATTATAGTTGAATCGAGTTAGAATGTAAATTAATAACTATTTATATTGTTTACTAATCAAATTAATGGGTCGATTATGGATGGCAACCGAACTTCAGTTGCGTTATCAGTTGCCTAAATGGTATTACAGATAGCAACTGGCAGCATCTTTTTCTGTTGACAAATGGCAACCAGAAATTTGTGGTTGCCATCCATAATCGACACATAAGATATTGGTTTAATCGTATTTATAATTCCAAATAAGGACTGAATTGCTATACATACACATCTCTTAATTATCAACCAATATTGATCAGTATGGCTTTATTCCTGCTGATCGAAGCAAGGAATCTCAACAAGGAGTTACTAGGTATAGCTGTACCCCGATATCTACAAGTAAACGAAGACAAGCAAAAATACAGTGTTATTCAAAATGTACAGTTGTTATATCTAAACGTTGCTGAAGCCTTCAACAGGACTCAAAGTATACATCCCGTAGCGAATGATATGTGAGAACTCCATGGAAAGAAGAGACGATCATGAATCCAAAGGTATTTATTTACAAAATTTTAAAAACTGAATACTGAAGGTATTCACGTCACCATATTTAACCCTTGCGAACACAACAACAATGTACAACCATACGTTTATTGTATGTCGTTGTTGTGAAAGTTCGCAATTCCGCAAGGGCAAAAAATGGTGACGAGAAATACTCTAGTAGAGTAATTAATTCACTATATTATTAAGATAAAATATTAAAAGTTATTCCGCAAAGGTAAAAATGGCGACGTGAATTACTCTAGTAGAGTAATTTATTCACTATATTATTAAGATAAAATATTAAAAGTTAATTAAAAAAAACTGTCTAATACAAAAAGTTATCTAATAAAGTCAAGTCAACACAATTTGTTACATGATGTATTGAAAATTCCATAGAAAATTCCAAGCGATGACGTTGTAAACAAGTGCAATTTCAGCATTGATTCCAGTGCACTATAGGTTAAATGACTACTTTTTCTGTGCTAAATTAATAACGACTACAAAATCATGGTATTCAAACCAAAACCTTAAAGAATTTCGAAAGTAAGAATGATTCTATTAAAAAAATGGAATTTAACCCACTAACGACCAAAAATTAACCCATTTACAATCATTAATGCAAATTTAATTCATTAATTTATTTTAATTATACTAAAACTTTTAGTAATTGATTAAATCTAATTCATTTTGTAAATTTAAATCAATAAGGTCCTCTTCGCTTTCATTAATTACATTGTCTTGGTGGCTAAAGTGAAATTCTTCCATGGGTTCACTGCAACATAACAGTTGAATTACTTCTGGTAGAAGTGTGGAACGTTTCCGGTTTTGTAAGCGCCTATCTAAATATGATGTGTAAATTAATGGATCTGAGGTACAGCTTAATATTAATATTAATTCGGAGCTTAAAAAATATGTCTTCTCCGCTTCCATTACAGCGTCTTTTTGCATCTCAAAAATTTTTCAACAATATGAAGTAAAATAGATTGCAAATAAACTTTGGCAAGAGTCTTATTTGCTTTTAAAATTTCAATAATTTATATAATTTTTAAGAGATTTATGTACGTTAAAGTTATTTTCGGAAGCGGGTATTATATGGGAGCTATGACTAATTATTTGGAGCAAAATTTGTGTAGATACCTAATATAATAGATATTTCACCCAATTTAAATAGGCTTCGTCCTTGGGCCGAACAATTTATATGTACCATATTAAGGTGGGTGTTAGACTAATATTCTTGGACATTACAAACATCTGCACAAACGCATTATACCCTCCCCACTATGGTGGTGTAGGGTATAACAAATTTATTGTTTTCGTTATATGCTTCTCCACTTCATCTGAAAATATGTTTACTTCAATTTTGTCCAGTACATGTTTGAAAACGGCATCAAATTTTTCTTTTTTTGAATTTTCGTTAAGCCAAATTTCAAACAATAACCTAAAAGAGATAGTATTATTCGAAAACGGCTAAAAATTGCTATTATATGTAAATGAAAATTGGTTTATAACATTTCAATATATTCATTTCTGATTTCATTTAATCTGCCGAACTTTGCCGAAATTTTAAAAGCTTCCACGAAGTTACATTTTGAAAACAATTGCAGCACTTTTAAGGTTATGTTAAAAAAGTGGATTTATCTCAAGCAAGTTAAACAATTTTATCACATTTTTTAACAAAAAACATTACTTACTTACTCAGTTTATTGTTCTTCATTTTCACTTTCTTGTTTATAACTCGCGAAATTATTTAAACATCCAATTGAAAATTTGAAAGCAATACAGGCTTTTCAACAAAATTTATTAAGTAATTACGATGCAATGTCTTTGACTGCGTGTTGTCAAATAGAATTTAGTATTTACCAAAAACAAAAAGCTGACTTAGTTAATTTGGAGTATTGTTTACAAAATGGCATTAAAAAAAGTGCAATATTTGCATTTGAAAAATTGGACTTTAGCACAGTTTTGGTAGCCATTTAACCTATAGTGCAGTGTCTAGGAATTGCATTATAGTAATTCTATAATTCACTAATAAAAAAGAAATATAAATTCAAGCCAAATGATTTTTTTAAATATGTTTAAATCCCAGACAATTTTTACATCAATGCAACTAACTTATACTAGCGAATAATTTCTAAAAAAGCGAATTTTAAAAAATTATGTGTAACTATTGTTTTAACGATACCCATCGCCGTTGGATTATGTTGAAATTTCCAAAAAAAAAATAAAAATAGTACCATGCCCGCTTACTTCAGTATTTTAATACAGTGTCTTCTAAAATTTAGTTTAGTTTGCACATTTTTGCACCCGTTTTTTGTATGAATGCAAAATAAGGTGTCGATATTCCCAACTGAAATGAAAATTAAGATTGTTTGAGGAGAACATTTCAGCTCAACTACCGTTACTGAAATAACTTTGCTTTGGCTCTGCGTCCAAAATAATCAGAGCATTTAACTTTACGTGCTGCTAATCTGATAAATGTTTTTTGTGCTCTTCAAAAGAGTTGTTCTTCTTTTGCCTTATCTGTTAGACCTTTGTTTCATCCAGATCCAGGTTTTCATTCAATATTCAAGTCTCCCTTATACTGTTTAAGGGTTTTAATTATTTGTTCACTTATTCTTTTCCCCTGTCCATTTTTTGAACCAAGGAGTAAAGTTTTGGCTGGAAGAGTGTGTATACGTTTTTTCTGACTCAATCTTTATACTCTTAATTGTTTTTAAATAATGCCAATAAGCATTTTTACTGGAATTCATGTTGAAAGCAAGTGTAATCCAAGCCTTGAATTATAGTTGTATTACACTTTATTTCAATAGCATTCTCCAGTAAAAAAGAAACATAAATTCAAGCCATATATTTTTTGTTTGAAAAATATTTAATTTTTCAAATATTTTTCAAGTTTAAAACATAATTACATTTGTTGACAGTAACATTTTCAGTGAATACACAATCAAATTCGCTAAGTATGTTACAAACTTTGCAGTATATATCATCGCCTAAAAGATTTCAAAATAATTGATAAAAATCAGTGGCCATTAAAATTTTATAATGGTATATACAACTCACTAGTACATTTTTCGCCATTCATGCTGCGTATTCCCAACAACACGTTATTTAATTGTGTATCTTTTATATAATGCATTGTTATTGCCAGAAAAGATTTGTGTAAATAGCTGTCCGTCCACAAATCGGTGGATAGAGCGAACCCAATGTCCTTTACTTTAGTGATGTCGGATTTTATTACAGAAAATCGTAAAGCTTACAAACATTTCTTCCTACAGTGGTTGAGTGTGGAAGTAATGATTTTATATCGACGTGTTTCCCATATTTTGAACCGACGGACAGAACGAAGCTAATAATAAATTTTCCATACATTACTACGTTCAGTTTTATTACTTAATTTATATTCTTTGCTAATTATTTTTGCTTTTATTATCTCATGGCTTAACGAGATAGTTACACGTTTCCAGTGCTGGGCTTTCAACGGCGTCGCTAGATTTCTGTTCCAATTTACAATTAAATATAATATAAATTAAAGATTTATCATGCGGTTTAGTATTTTTTTAATTAGAAATACCTCACTGTTTTCCATTTTTAAATTATTTTGCGATTTCAAGTTTTTTTATTATAATTATTTGTTTCAATTATTTTTCTTTTGGCATTTAAAACTCGATTCAGAATATTTGTTTTGTATTCTTTTAATATACGTAAGTTGTTTACTTACTCGATTTGAATGTAGACGTACACATACATAATAATAAAAAAAATTTTAATTATTAAAATCAAAAGTACGTACACTTTGTAAATAATATTCAAAACAACAAATGAGTTGAGTGCAAAGCAATGGATTACTCATTGTGGGTGACAAATAGAGTCACCCATGCAGGGCTCTAGTACATACACGTAACTATAGACGACAATACTGAGTAACTACTTTTGTGAAAAACTTATGTATGGATCATAATACAACTTCTTCGACTAAAGAAAAAGTGTATGAGATCGTATTCATAAATATATTTAAATACCCATATATATAATATATATAAATACAAATAAGGCAAACAATAAAAGTGAAGAGAATATAAAAAATAAATCAAATTTGCAGAAAAACATCAATAATCAACAACAAAAAAAATATTTTTAATCAGAGACATAACTGTTATAAGAAATATCTAAAAAAATTTAGCCATAACTGTTATATTGTAGAAATAAATTTGTGTTTCTTTAAATAATAGTAATTCTCAATGAAAATAAGTTTTGCTTTTCAATAAGTGTTATTCATAATAAATATTTTTTTTTCGTTGCTCATAAATTTTATTTTTGCTTTTTATGTTTTTACGTTGCCTTATAAGAGTTATTCATAATAAATATTTTTTTACGTTACTCATAACTTTTATTTTCGATTTATATTTTTTTACGTTGCCTAATAAGAGTTATTTATAATAAATATCGTTTTTCGTTATTCATAACTTTTATTTTCGATTTAACTTCACCTGAAGTATTTCCACTTCAACCAATATCAGATTTTATGATTGACGAATCGACGAATCTAAATACGTCATCGTTGTTCGGAACATCAATTAGAGAACTTGAAGTGGATTTATCTTCAGAAGATGACAAAGGCAATACATCGCGAGAGTTATTAGCAGCTATAGCTGAAATAGAGAGCTTTAAACCTATGAGACTGGACGTAGATGCCGATTTGTTGCAATATTAGGAAGAGAAAAAGGATACTTTTGCAATTTTTAAATAAATTGGTTCATATTGTCTATGCACTGCCGGCTAAACGGCTTTTTGTTGACAAAGCATTTTCTGCTTTGCGTATTTTGTTGACTGAGAAAAGGTGCAACTTGGCGGACAATGCGTTTGCTAAAACATTGATTGTGAAACAAAATTCTTCATAATTAAAAACACACAATAAAAAACATCAATCTCATACCAAGCTTATTTTTTGCGACTTTAAAGGTTAAATTCAATGTATGTACTAAGGTGGCGAAAGAAACTTCTTTTGAGTTATGAGCAATGAAAAAAATATATTCTTTAGAATAACTCTTATTAGGCAACTTAAAAACATAAAAATCAAAAATAAATGTTATAAGCAACATAAAAAATATAAATCGAAAATAAAAGTTATGAGCAACGTAAAAAAATATATATTACTAGCTGACCCGGCAAACGTTGTTTTGCCTTCAAGGTGGTTGAATGAGAATCATTGTTTTACCTTTAATTTTTTTGTTTTGTCACCTATAAAACAAAATTTTGCACTATAAACGTATGTTAGGTCTATAATGCTTTACTACACTAAAAAGAAGTCCTATAATTTTTTTTATATGAAAATTTCAAGTATTTTTTTTATTTTTGAGGGTTTATTTTAATTTTTAATGTAATACATTTTGATACACAATTTTTTTGGTTTTTCCATCTGGAGCTAATTAGAAAGACTGAATGTTATTGTACACATAAGACATTAAGATTCATGATTTGATAACTTTTCAAGTATTTTTGTTGATATTTGTATAGGATTATATAGGAAAATCTAAATGCCATCTCCGGAACCAATGTGCCGATTTCGTGTAAACTTCACATAAACCATCTACAGACCATCCCCAACGTATACGATTTTGGTTGAAATCGGTCGACCCGTTTTCGCAGTTAGTGGTGACATCAAAATGTACATTGCTTTTTATATACATATAAGATGAATAACACTTATTAGGCAACGTAAAAAATTATAAATCGAAAATAAAAGTTATGAGCAACGAAAAAAAATATTTATTATGAATAACTCTTATTTGAAAACGTAAACATTATTCATTGATATATGCCTAACTTTTTCAGTCTCAAAAAATTTAATAACAGTTATTTTTGGTCTCTGTTTTTAATACCACAGTGTAAACAAGTAATGTATTTTTCAAAATTATTTCTTGACAACCCGGATGGATTTAAAAGTATTAATACATAGTATTGTCGTTTGTAAATACATTAAAATAATACCAATAACTGGGACTAGAACAGATCTGAATCGATTCATATTTTTATTAATATTTATTGTATTGTATATATTCTATATCCATGTATATGACATACATATACATACATATATTTAAAGATTATTATTTTTATGTATTTCTGATACAGACTTTTCTTAAACCTAACACAAATTTAGTTAACTGTACATGGATCATGTTTTCCACTAAAATGGGCACAAGACACTTTAGAGCCATTATGAACACGTGGTATGGCGATACGAAAAACAATACCTTGTGGCATACAAACACACAATTTGTATTGTACACTTCCCGTGCGTAGACCCAATTCAGAATTAACTATAGGTATTTTACTAATATCTAGATAAATTCCGGCTGAGCCTCCTTCAAGGTAAATACCGCCTTGGGTCGAATTGATTTGAATATTATTTTCAGCTTGCATGTAGACATTTGCTGCATCCATATGAATACCCTCAGAACCTTTTACAAATATACGATTATCCGAGGATGATAGAGTTAATGGTTTATCAATGGGACTAACAATACGACTGGCGCTATTAGTTTTAGACAGTAATGTCTCGGCACCATTTGGTATGTTGTAATGTGGACGGTGTGTGGTAAAAATCGAATCACCATTAGTGGGATCTTTAATCTCGAAGCTATTCACTCCACGAAATTGTACACCCATCTTATCCATGACCATTCGATTGACACTTTGACTGTTGCGATGATGCATACGCACATAGACGGGTCCATCATCACCGGTTATGGTAACTGGTTCATCGGCAAACCCCTCAAATTGTCCAATGTTTTTTGAGAATATGCGATCTAGATCCGTGTCACCATAGAATTTTACCACATCTTCTTCGGGTATCAATTCCATGCCATGAATTCCTTTGCCCAAATGCAAAACTCCTATAATCGTTAAAGTCAACAGCAAATTACCCACCGTCAGGACTAAGAGAATGATGACAATAGTCCAAAATGCAAAAGTATTGCGACCTTGTTTAACAGGCTTAGTGGCGTCTTCGTAATGATGTTGTTGTTCTTGCTGCTGCAGTTGTTGGCTATGACAATTATAGAAGTCATGGTTGTCCCGTGGGTTTACTGCCTCCCTTTCCATTTGATGCAAAGAACCAATTGGTAGAGTAGCTGATATAACATTTTCCGAGTTGACCTCGTCTGAATATGAAGGAGATGGACCACGAACGAATGTGTTTTCTAATGATTTCATCCTAAAAAATTGCCGTTTTAGACATTATATTTCAGAATCATTTAAATAAATTCAAAGAAAATACCTTTCTAATACCACAAATTTATTTTCGATGTGTATAATAAATAAAATGTTTACTGAACAAACCGTTTGTGGTCTGTTTTTTATACAAACTATACATTAAAATATATGTACGATTATGAATATTCTTTAAATATATGACATGCGCATATACTTATGAGCAGAGAGAAAGACCTTGTATTCGTAAAATAGGTACTTATTTTGTTTTCGTTGTAAACAAAAAATAACAACACTGATATTCTTCAAATCAAGGCGTATTAATACGCCTTGCTTCAAATACCTACTTCTATTTTTAAATAATGTTTCAAATATAACGGAAGTTTTTGATTTGGACGCATTCTTGGAAACATTAGCGGTATTCACAATGTTACTACATTATTCTGTATTGTGAATACCGCTATTGTTTAATATCTTTTTTGATTTAAAATATCTTAATTTTTCCTTAACCATAAGCAATTTTGTTTTAAATTGATGTTTTCAATGTGAGATGAAGTTATTTAAAAAAAAAACAAGTAATATACTAACCACCAATTTTATACAAAATAACCCAAAATCGGTGGTGATTTTGTATAAAATTTATCAGGTCTACGCGATTTGTTTAATTAAATATTTTGTATTACTCGCAATTTTAAATGTTATCGGGAACAAAATTTGTATAGTGGTAAGTCGGAACAAAGTATTTCACATATATTGATCCAAAGCTTTTGTTCTTATTTTGACAACAATTTTCTATTTAAACATTTATCATACATATTTGTGGAAAATTTCATCAACATTGGTCATTCCCTCTAGGCCCTATCGTGCCTTAAATTGACTGACAAACGGACATATCTTGATTGTGAATTTTATAAGGACTCAGAATATATTTTCTTTTGTTGTTTCGATGTGTTCGACATTTTTTATTTGTTTGAAAAGCCTATCGATGCAATTATGTATGGAATATAACACCGTGAAAAAGTCAGCAGCGGCTTCACTGGGTGGCGCACATCCGAAATGTTAAATTTTTCATGACTCTGGGGCATAACTCTGGCTGAATTTGACCGATAGCATGAGTTATGTTGGCTTTGAGGGCAGCTGTTCATTCATGTTTCTAGGACCATTATTGTAAAATAATCAAAAGTCCCTTTGGATTCCAACTGACTCAGTACCATATATTCTTAATTTCATGTTTCTTGGTCAATTATTATAAAAAATTCAAAAAGTACCATTAGAAGAACGAAAATATACCATTATTTTTGGTACCTTAACATCATTAGGCCTCCTAGCCTTCACTTAGATGCATATCAGCTAAATTGTATGTCGATAAATTAAATAATTTAAAATATTCCCTATTTGCTCTTGATCATGAAATTTCAAAATACTTAATTTTGTGAAATTTTTTTGGGATGCTGACATGTTTCAAACGATTCAAATCCAAATATCAACCTGTAAGTCAATTTTTATTTCACTGGAGGAACCAATGTTTAAAATTGTATGTTTAAAATGTACTTATTTTCACGTTTTTACTCCTTTTTGCACATTGATATGATACAATTTTATTCAAATTAATTTAGTATATTTATTGGTATTTTTTGAGGAGTAAATAATAAAATTGGTTCAAAAGATACATAGGGTTCCAAATATTATCGGTATTAGACATAGTTACCGAATTTACCCATCAAAAGCTTTGAATTTACATTGGGAGAGATGAACCTATACTCCAAATTTCATGGTCTAACTTTTGGCTTCTGAGCTGGGCGATATTGTACCCGTCAGTCACTCAGTAACGTTACTATTTTATATTGTACTAGCAGACCCGGTGCGCTTCGCCACCCCAATTAGAAGAAAGAAATAGTACTATTAAGTCTCCGTTTGTGAATCTAATTGTAAATGTCTAATTTCATATTTCTGGGTCCATTATTACAGAAAATGCAAAATGTGTTCCAAATTTTAAATTTTTATGTTTATTATTATAAAATATTCAAAAAGTACCATTGCAATAAGGAAATAGTACCATTGATTATCACTTTTAAATTCGCATTCACTAAACCATAACCCGTCAAGTTTGAATTTTAGATTTGTATATCATTTCCTATATTATCAACTAATTTTGTTTCTATAATACTTAAGATTTAATAAATTATCACAAAACCGAAACCGATCGGTTTTTAATTTTTTACAACCGAAACCGCGGTTTTGAAATTCTTCGATTTTTTGGAAACTCTAGGTCCGTTATTATAGGAAATTCAAAAAAGTACCTTTAGAATATATAAAAAGTACCAAAAATCCCCCACTTGTGGTTTCCCACTCACTCTGGTCCATATAACCTTTATTTCATGTTTCAAGGTTCATTCGAATAAAGAAAAAGTACCAAAAAGTCTTCTCTAGAATTCTAACTTACTTAGGACCATGTAGTATGCTTAATTTCATGTTTTTAAGTCCATTGCTATAGAAAATTAAAAAAAAAGTACCATTAGAATAAATCACTTAGGACCATATACGCTCAATTTCATATTTCTAGGTCCATTATGTTATAGAAAATTCAAAAAGTAACATTAGAATATAGAAAAAGTACCAAAAAGCACCCACTTGTAGTTGCTCACCCACTCGGGTCCGTATAACCTTTATTTAATGTTTCTAGGTTCATTGGTGAAGAAATTACAAAAAGTACCATTTGAATAAAGAATAAGTACCAAAAAGTCTCCCCCTAGACTTCTCACTCACTTAGGACCATATATGTTTAATTTCGTGTTTCTAAGTCCATTGTTATAGAAAATTCAAAAAAGTACCATTAGAATATAGAAAAAGTACCAAAAAGCATCCACTTGCGGATTCCCACTCACTCTGGTCCATATAACCTTTATTTCATATTTCAAGGTTCATTGGTGAAGAAATTACAAAAAGTACCATTCGAATAAAGTAAAAGTACCAAAAAGTCTCCCCTAGAATTCTAACTCACTTAGGACCATGTAGTATGCTTACTTTCATGTTTTTAAGTCGATTATATTATAGAAAATTCAAAAAGTACCATTAGAATATAGAAAAAGTACTAAAAAGTATACACTTGTGGTTTTCCAGTCACTCGGGTTCATATAAGCTTTATTTCATGATTCTAGGTTCATTGGTGAAGAAATTACAAAAAGTACCATTCGAATAAAGAAAAAGTACTAAAAAGTGGCCCCCTAGAATTCTAACTCACTTAGGACCATGTATGCTTAATTTCATGTTTTTAAGTCCATTGCTATAGAAAATTAAAAAAAGTATCATTAGAATAAACAAAATGTACCATGAAGTATCCGCTTGAATTTTCAATCACTTAGGACCATATACGCTTAATTTCATATTTCTAGGTCCATTATATTATAGAAAATTCAAAAAGTACCATTAGAATATAGAAAAAGTACCAAAAAGCACCCACTTGTAGTTTCAAACTCACTCGGTTCCATATAAGCTTTATTTCATGTTTCTAGGTTCATTGGCGAAGAAATTACAAAACGTACCAATCGAATAAAGAAAAAGGACCACAAAGTCTCCCCATAGAATTCTCACTTACTTAGGACCATATATGCTTAATTTCATGTTTCTAAGTTCATTGTTATAGAAAATTCAAAAAAGTACTATTAGAATAAACAAAAAGTACCAAAAAGTCTCCCCCTAGAATTCTCACTCACTTAGGACCATATATGCTTAACTTCATATTTCTATATCCATTATTACAAAAAATTCAAAAAGTACCATTCGAATATAGAAAAAGTACCAAAAAGCAGTCACTTGTAGATTCCCACTCACTCCGGTCTTAATTTCATGTTTTTAGGTTCATTGGTGAAGAAATTACAAAAAGTACCATTCGAATAAAGAAAAAGTACCAAAAAGTCTCCCCCTAGAATTCTCACTCACTTAGGACCATATATGCTTAATTTCATGTCTCTAAGTCCATTGTTAAAGAAAATCCAAAAAAGTACCATTAGAATATAGAAAAAGTACCAAAAAGCCCACACTTGTGGTTTCCCACTCACTCGGTTCCATATAAGCTTTATTTCATGTTTCTAGGTTCATTGGTGAAGAATTTACAAAAAGTACCAATCGAATAAAGAAAAAGTACCAAAAAGTCTCCCCCTAGAATTATCACTTACTTAGGACCATATATGTTTAATTTCATGTTTCTACGTCCATAGTTATAGAAAATTCAAAAAGTACCATTAGAAAAAAGAAAAAGTACCAAAAAGTCTCCCCCTAGAATTCTCACTCACTTATGACCATATATGCTTAATTTCATGTTTCTAAGTCCATAGTTATAGAAAATTTAAAAAAGTACCATTAGAATATAGAAAAAGTACCAAAAATCCCACACTTGTGGTTTCCCACTCACTCGGTTTATATATAAGCTTTATTTCATGTTTCTGGGTTCATTGGTGAAGAAATTACAAAAAGTACCATTCCAATAAAGAAAAAGTACCAAAAAGTCTCCCCCTAGAATTCTCACTCACTTAGGACCATATATGTTTAATTTCATGTTTCTAAGTCCATTATTATAGAAATTTCAAAAAAGTACCATTAGATGAACAAAAAAGTACCATAGTACAGTTCACACATTTTGGTACCTAAATATTATCCCCTATTCCTAACACTAACTTCACTCAAATACATATCAGCTAACTTTAATGTCGATAACTGAAATAATTTAAATTTTAAAAAAGTACCATTAGGAGAAAAGTACCAATTTCCCTTTTCTTACTTGAACACCCCTCAAGTTTGAAATTTAAAAATATTCCATTTTGCCAAAATTGTTTATGCTACAGGCATGTATCAAAATATTAAAATCTGTGTTAATGTGCCCAAGAATAAATATGTTTTAAAAAAAGTACCAAACTGTTTACCCGGATTTGGCCCAATATACACCTTGGTACTCGAGTTCCAAATAACACCCTGTTAGTTAATTTTTGTATGAATCCAGGAACCAACGTTAAAAAAATTATCAAAATTGGCTTAATAATTTCAAATATAATGTATTTTCCCGATTTTATCCCCTTTTTGGTACCTTTTTTATCCCCATTGAGGTGGTACAATTTCATAGAAATAAATTTCTGTAACGTGGTGGGAGCTCATAATAAAATATTCGTATGTCTATGTCAAATTATAGAAAAACATATTTTATGAAAAAGTACCAAAAATTAACACAATTTTTATCCCTTAAAGGTTCGAATTTCCAAAAAGTACCAAACTTATATTTTTTATTTTTTGTTAATTAAAGAATACGATTTAAAATTTGTTTCTATGTTTATTGGTTTAAAAGATACATAGGGTGCAAAAAAAGTACCAAAATACAGTTTTTACCCGTTTTCTCCCCTAAAAGTTTCGAATTTCCAAAAAGTACGAAACACCTGTCAGCTTATTTTTTAAATGGAGTAACATGCTATTTTAAGTTTTTTTATATCTTTATTAGTTTTGAAGATATAAGGTTACCGAATTTACCCGTTTTTACCCTTTTTTACCCCCTAAACGTTCGAATTTCCAAAAATCCCTTCTTATCGGATCGTTTTGGGGAGGGAGCCGTTTGGGCTGTGCGATGATGAGTCAGTCAGTCAGTCAGTCAGTCAGTCAGTCAGTCAGTCAGTAACGTTACTCTTTTATATATATAGATATTAGGGTTCTATAAGTCGATTGTTCGAACAATCGACTATTTCCTGAAAAAAGTCGAACAATCGATTATGTTATCTCAAAAGTCGATAAAAGTCGAATAGTCGATAAAAGTCGACTTTTTAGATTGTTAAAAAAAATATTGCACTTGCATTTTTTGTAGTGTATGCTAATATATGTAAATAATAAATAAATATAAATCTTTATAAAATAAAGCTTTTTTCTACACAAAATTCTTACAACATTATTATAACTATTATCGCCTTGATAAATTTAATTTTTATTGCTAAACATTACAAAAGGCGCATCAATATTTTTTACAAGAAATGGTAAAAAGTTGAAAAAAGTCGATAAAAGTAGAAAATAGTCGGAAAATCGAAAATAGTCGAAAAAAGTCGTAAAAGGTCGATTAACTAAAAAGTAGAATGTTCGAAAAGTCGACTTTTCATAAACTACCAAAAGTCGAAAGTTCGAAAACTCGACTTTTTAAAAAACGGAAAAAGTCGAAAGGTCGAAAAGTCGACTTTTTGTTTCAGCTATAGAACCCTATTGTATATATAGAAGATTACGTCTTTTTTACAATATGAAATTATATTGAGAATTTATATACGTTTGTTGAAATGTGTGAAAGAACGAAATTAAAAGTTCGGGTGAATTCCAAAATGTATGTATGCAATGCAGTCATATCTCTATCAAGACAAATCATGCAAACGCGTAGTTAAAATTTAAAAAAAAAAAACTTATCATACTGCCTGTTTTTACTTTTTCATACATTTTGCGATATGAAACATTATCAACGTTTACACGGTTGCGTTAAGAATCGCTCGACTTTTTAAGGTTGCATTGCATACATAAATTTGGGAAATCACCCACCCTTCCTGTTATTTTCTTCAGTTGTTGATTTTTTAAAACTTTACCAGTGAATGTTGAAAAATATGACAGTAATAGTTGTTGCCAGTGATTTTTCAATTACGGTGATTAAATTACAGATATGGAAATATCGCTCATATCTAACCACCCTTTAAGTAAAATTTCATCGTATTTCTCAATACTGCGAGCCAATAATAAGCGACGATGAGTACTCTTTGCGTTTTTTTTTGAAAAGTAGAAAGAAGGCATCACTGGTATTTATTTGTAACTGAGAAACCCTTTTTTTCTACACAAGTGGCAATTTGTGTAAACCCAGAAATATTTTTTTGTTTATCCATTTTTTGTGCGTATACGATTTTTTTTAAATCTTTTTGCATTCCAGTTTCTTTAAATAGAACAGTTATTTTTATGTGAATAGAAAATTAAAGTAGAATTGTAACTTCATACACACGTTGTATTTTATATTTGAACCGTCCATTGCTAACAATAAAGCCGACAAAATGGCATTTAAAGTACATACAATATTGCAATATTTTTCGCTACACGTTCTGTTTACAACTAATATATATTTTAATTGCAGCCTATTGATCCCAAACGAGATGAATACAGACGCTACTTGGAGCGTGGTGGAATAATTGAATCTCTAACGAAAGTGTTTGTACGCATCCTTAAAGAACGTCCAGAAGATCCCACCCAATATTTGCTTCAGAACTTAGGCGATGCGCGACTTCAAGCCGACAATATTGCTTATTTACAGAGTGAGTTGGAGGATGCCCGTAATGAAATCCAACGTTTAACGGAAATTATTCGAGGCATCAATCCAGATTTGCTAGTCGAACCACCCTCCAATAACGATTCCAACAGCAATGATAACCTTAACGAAAGCATTGCCGCTAAAGACGAGGCTGAAGATGCAACTTTACAAACATCGGTCGAGCAAAATCCACCACAACCAATTGGTGAATATTCGGAAGTTGTAGCTCTGGAGGAAGGTCTACAAAACACCCATATTGTAGAGTCAAATGCACAAGCTGTTGCTGGTGGTGATGCTGTGCAAAACGAAATAGTTTCTAGTGCCGACTAAAATTTATGAATATTGTCACACAGTTCGGTTTGCATTGATAAATCGATTACATACTATAAATAGTACATACATATATGACTTTATTTTAAACTCAAATATGTTTTAGTAATGCTTTAAGAAGTTTTGATCCAAATATGGATTTAAAATATATACTAGAAATTACAAAATGTGTTTGTTTTATTTATTAAATGTGTAAAAATTAAGGTATTATTTATTGGTTATCTTAAAGTTGTAGGAAAATTGTAAGATAACTTATATGTAGCTATGACTACTGTGGTCTTAAGCGTAGGTATTTTATATCGAGGGACTATAATCAAAAAAGCTTACCTCGCTTATTTATGAGTAATATTGAATTCTTACTTCTACAATATATTTTGAAGTCCGCTAGTAAATAATACATGTAATTTATTTTTATATTAGTAAATAATAGATGTAATTTATTTATAATTATGAATAAAAAATTCCGCGTGAGTTTGTTGCCCGGGAGTTTTTTCCCATTGAATTTGAATAGGAAAAATGAGAAAAGGGGAAAACTCCCAGGGAATTTTTATTCATAATTGGCTGATTTATTGCAGATGGAGAATTTTTTTCTACAAAAATATAAATTTTGTATAAATAAAACTAATATAGCGTTTTTCAATGTAAGAAATATACCTAGTTTAAAGTGGATTTCATTTGTGACTTCGATCAATTCTAGATTGATTTATTCATATCATGGTCATAACAAAAAATAGGCATAGGGTAACATATAGACGAGACGTAAAAACGTCTCAAATATATATCTCGCAAAAATAAATGCTAGTCAATGTATTTTGTTGTATCAGACATGTTATAATCTTTTTTGAAAAATCGCAGTGCCTCGTGTCTATGTATAATTCTCTATGACAATAGGCATAGGGTAACATAGAGACGAGACGTAATTGTCAAAGACCTAAGTCTGTTGTCAAAAACCTAGCTCTTACAACAACAAAATACATGTAAGTCAATGTATTTTGTTTCAGACATATGATTTGTTTTATTTTTGTTTGACAAACGGAGTGTCTCGTCTCTATGTATATTTCTCTATGACAATGTATATTATATGTCGATATGTATATTACATATCGCCAACTAAAATGGAAAAAGGCCTATCATCCGTAAAATTCGAAATTTACTTTTTAATTGATTACTGTTCACTACATCATTGGTATTAAATATGTGTAAAACTTCTGCTAACAAAAACAACCAAGTTATAACAAAAATTCAAAGTATACATTTCCAAGAATGGGTCGGAAACATCAGTAATAAAAGAGTTTCGAGGGCATACTAGCAAAACATTATCAATCTTGGTTCTGGTCCCACGCCTTATGTTATTTCTAAAGCAGAAACACCATAATATTTAATTTTATGTGTTATTTAGTACAATTATGTTTTTTCTTAAAATATAGCATTAAAAAACAAAATTCATCCCGAAATAAATACAAAGCATCAACGTTTCTGTGTAATATGAAAATATAAAGCGGATATAACACCATCTCTGATTTAAGATAAACAATCTTTGTGAATATGTACACATGTGAATGGGTGTTTGAAAATATATTTCTTCTAATAAAAGAGTGAAGTGTGTTCTTTTATCTATTATTTATTTTATTATATGTAGTATAATTTGTTGCGAATATGTATAAAATCAGAGAAGACTATCCACAGTTTGAGAGTATGAATGGTTGAGTAAATGTTGTTGTTGCTGTTTATACGCCAAAAATAGAAATTTGCGTTCATAAATCGGAAATTTTAAAAAATTGTTTAAATCAAAATGAGTAATTCGATTTGAATGCAAAAGTAAAGGACACCGTAGAAATAAAGCATATTATATACATATGTATATATTTACATATCAATTAGTAGAAATTAGATGAAAACATTGTTTAAATTGCTCTTATTTTTAAGTTGTAAAAATGTTGTTTTTCCTTTTTACATATGTGCAATAGTGAAATTTGTGTTTTCTAATAATGAAATCCAAATTTGAGTTTACATTTTTTTGTTTTGTTTTATTTTTATTCAATATAAAGGATATTTTCATGTAGTTGTTTTAATAATACAGATTTTGAATATAATTAATGAATATTTGTTTTGTTTTTTCTTTTAGTTGAAAATATATTTATATAAAACACATCTTGTTTTTGTATTTTTTTGTTTTGTTTACATCATAAAAAGAATATGGATGGTAGGACGGGGAAGAGGAGGAGGGAAGTTGTTATAGAGATTAGGTCTATCGATCGGTCAAAAATTTAGTTCATACGTGATTTTGATAAGAGTTATATAGGTATGAGTATAGAAGAACAAAAGAAAAACGTCCAATATTTTAAATTAAAACATAGTCGTCTAATTATACGAGTAGAAAATATAAAAAAAAATACAGAAAAACCTGTAGTCACCAACATTTTGTAAATATTGATGACTGCACTCTTTTAAATTTGCAACACATCCTCTGGCTATTGTTAATAAATTTTTTATTTCGAAATGTTAAGTATACATAGTTTGAATACTATGTATATTAGGATAAAAATATATTCTCATGTATTTATGTCATGTCTAATTTAATATTATTTTGGCAAATACTTGAAATCTTCACATAAAAAATCATTCACTTTTGATTCAAACATTAATTAAGTTTAATAAGTTTTTGTTTTTTTTTTTTTAATCTATAGTTTTGTACATGCATTTTCATGCATGTATAGACATTTGAAATGATTGTGGGATTTAGTAGTACAAATTGGCGAGGGTAGTGGTGTAAAGAGCGAAATGAATGATTAATAGTGTCCAATAGAAGGTAGGTGGGATGTGATGGATGTAAGGAAGGAAGGTTGCTTCTAGAATTTGTGGAAATAAAAGGAGACTACAAAAGTACCAATATGGGGTGTGTAATTAGAGGATGTTTTTTATTCTATTTATATTTTTGTTTGTTATGTTTTGTATGATGTTGATGTACAATTACAAAGGAAGTATTTCGCTTTTTAGTAGTTAACTAAATCATCATTTACTTTTTACGCTTGTCAGCTGGTTTCAATATTTGGAAAGAGCACATCAGAGTATCGTCAACGGACATCATGGCTCCTGCATTGTCAAACTCACCGCAATAGTTGGGTGCAGAGAATAGTGTTACCAATTGGCGTTTGGCAAAGAATTCATAACCGTCCTCCACTACTTGATGGGCACGACAAATCAAATCAAACTCATGCTTTTGTAGAAATTTGCCTACAACTTCGGCTCCAAATGTAAAACTTACACCACGATCGTTCTCACCCCAGCCCATGGTATCTTTGTCGGGATCGGACCATAGCAAATCGCACAATAGACCTTGGTCTGGTACATCAGTGGGACGCATAATTCTACGGATCTGCTCCATGGTTGTGAGATCTGGACTGAGGCCACCGTGGCAGCAGAATATCTTCTCGTCCACAATGGCAGCTACCGGCAAACAATTAAAGCAATCGGTAAAAGTTTTCCACAGTTTGATGGTGTAGCGACGTTTGCATTCGTCATAGAAGCCATAGATGCGATTGATGCTGGCACATTCGTGATTACCACGCAATAAGAAGAAATTCTCCGAGTACTTAATCTTGTAAGCCAACAATAGGCAAATTGTTTCCAAAGATTGCTTACCACGATCAACATAATCGCCCAAAAATAAGTAATTCGACTCGGGTGGAAAACCACCGTATTCAAACAAACGCAATAAGTCGTAGTACTGACCATGAATGTCACCGCAAATTTTCAACGGGGCCTCCAATTCCAACAATATCGGTTGAGACAAAAAGATTTCGCGTGATTTCAGGCACAAGCCTCTTATTTCACTCTCCGATAATTGTACATTTTTGCCAGGCCTAGCCCCACGCACTTCCAAGAGCCGTGATATGATGCTGTCAATATTTATTATGTCAACCATATTTTTTTTCTTTTGTTCTCTTTTTGCTGCGTTTTTTTTTCTTTTAATATATCGAGCGTTGGTCGGTCGTCGTTCGTTTGATTGGTGGGTTTATTTTTTCAACTTGCAAATTTTTCTATTTTCCTCGAATGCTCTTTGCCTTCGATTTAATTAAATTTAATGCTTTTCACTTTATTATTTTGCAAAATTTGTAATGTGTGTCCCTCGTTTTCTTATTTTTCTTAATATTTTTAATAGATTTTTTCACAGCTACCAGAGACGATAGGCGAATTCGAAGAACGAACACACAAAGACTTAACAATCGGTTAGAAAAACCCAGTAAACGGTCGACGAAAATGGTATTGCCACATGATCGTTTTTAAACGAAGTGGCAACGATGTGTCTATTGTGTACCTTTTTTTCATAGATACGTTTACACGTGCAATACACTTGGAAATATTTGTATTAACAAATTGCTTTGTCCGTTGTAAGATTTTTCTTGTACGTTGTAAGAAGATTTTTCTTGTAAATGGATCATTCATTCAAAATAACAGTTATAAAAAGATTTTTGTTTACATGATTTGGTACGATCTTTGTTACTTTTTATAGTTCTTTAACGCTTTGATGAGAGACAATTTCGATTGTGAATGATCTTAATAACTTTTACCTTTTATTTACATCCACCTAACATAACAAGACGTATTTATAACCTATGTCTCCACGTAGCAACTTTCGTTTGCATTATTTCTTACTTTTTACCCTTTTTTTAATTTGGCACTTTCCAAAAATAGCTTTTCTGCACTTTCATGTATAAAACAAAGAATCGATCACTTATAAATCCGTAATTATTAGTATTATTTATGTTTTATATTTGTTAACTTTTCAATTGATTTTTTAACTACCTATTCAATTTGAATTTAGAAAAATTTATATTAAAAAAAAAACAAATTGAAATTGAGAAATCCAAATTAATATTGAGAAAATACAAATTGAAGGTGAAAAAATCAATTTAATATTGTGAAAATAGAAATTCAGAATAAAATACTAATATGTATTTTATATTAATTCAAAAATTTTAATTTTCCGACAGTTTTTCACTACGAAATTTATATTTGCATTAGTAAATCTCATCTGATTTATGAGATAGAATGCCGGCATTATAATGGAACTAATCGTATTATTATTGAATTTGGTTACATGATACTCTTGCATTTACACTTCATGTTACGTTTACACACTCTGTTAAAGGTCGAAATACATTTCAAAACATATGGCAACCTTACCAAACGGTTGGAAAAAATGCAGCAGTGTAAAGAAGAAATAAAAGCAACACGAAAAAACGTAAAAAAAATGTTTTGGCGACTTCTCACAACCTGTATAATTGCCCACACTGATGCTTAATTAAAATCTATTTAATATAATAACGTCGGAAATTAAATTGAATACTTCATTCATACTAAGTGGAATTCATTAAACAATTATTAGTTGAACATAATGGTTTCACTAAAACTGGGTGAAACTTTAGTAAAACGAGATGGGGATAGAGTTTATTTTATTGCTGAAATAGGTCAAAATCATCAAGGATCTTATGATTTGGCTAAACAAATGATTTTGGAAGCAAAGGTATACATTTTATATATATATAACATACATCTATCACTTAATGCTGGTTGTAAGAAAATATTGGAATATTTTTCAGACACTTTGTGATCTCTTTAATTGACGTTGTTCTTGTTTCCGTTAACATTTATCTCTTTTTTTAAATTTTGACATAGGTATCTATTTTTTATTGAATATTTAAAACTTGTGTTTATACATAGGTTTATTAGGTATTACTATGTAATATTATTTTCGCCAAATGGAATTTTTATTACTGAATAAAAAAAATAATAAAATAAATATTCTCAAACTGAACTCTTAACATGTAAACTAAATAAGTATATTCAAGGAATAAACTAATTTAAGTTGTAGTTTTTAATTTACGACGCTCTGGCATTAAGTGTGCGATGTTATTATAAAAAAATTCATGTTGTTTTGAAAATGTTTGTCTTGCAGAAAATTGGTTGTGATTGCGTTAAATTTCAAAAATCATGCCTTGAAGCAAAATTTACTGAATCAGCATTAAACCGCCCATATGAAAGTCTACACTCTTGGGGAAAAACATACGGTGATCATAAAAAACATTTGGAATTTAATATTCAACAGTATCAAGATTTACAAAATTTTTGCAAAGAAATTGGAATTGATTTTACAGCATCTGCCATGGATGAGGTGGATTAAAAGTTCAAAGTTTTAGTAGTCATTTACATTCCTAAACAGCTATGTATATATAATCTTAAATATCTTTAAAAAAAATTTCGTCGGAATATTATTATTGATATTGTTTAAAAGAGCTTAAGTCGGTAATTATGATAGATACATATTTTGTTGCAAACATGTTTCTGAGTAGCTCTGCTGAATAGAAAAATAGTAATAACAAGTAAGAGTGCTATATTCGGCTATGCCGAATCTTAATACCCTTCACCTTTGTTGTGGATGCATTATTATTTTTTATAATTAGTATATATGTATGTACATTGCCCACTTTCAGCGTACAGCATCCTAAATTTATCAAGAACACAAAAAACAACAACAACGCCAAACGAAACAAAACACCAAAAGAAAAAACAAAATACGCAAGCCAATGAAACCAACACACGTCCAAACATACGTTTAATTGTATAAAAAACAACAACGCCAAAAGAAACAAAACACACATACGATTTGTTGCTTTTTTGTCCAAACATACGATTTGTTGCTTTTTTGTCAAAAAAACCAACACACAACCAAACAAACGTTTAGTTGTATAAAAAACAACAACAACGCCAAAAGAAACAAAACACACAAAAAAACAAAATACGCAAAGCATGCACAACCAAGCATACGTTTTGTTGCTTTTTTGTAAAAAAAACCAACACACAACCAAACAAACGTTTAGTTGTATAAAAAACAACAACAATGCCAAAAGAAACAAAACACAAAAAAAAAAACAAAATACACAAAACTTGCACATCCAAACATACGTTTTGTTGTTTTTTTGTCAAAGCATGCAATACATTATGTTTTTTGATGAAATTTTCAGAGGTTG
This sequence comes from Calliphora vicina, assembly GCF_958450345.1. Classification (NCBI taxonomy): domain Eukaryota; kingdom Metazoa; phylum Arthropoda; class Insecta; order Diptera; family Calliphoridae; genus Calliphora; species Calliphora vicina. The sequence continues at coordinate 48,594,111 of NC_088780.1, forward strand.
TCTCGGTTTTTTGCTCATATCTCCGTTATTTATGGACGGATTTTGCTGATTTTAAATAGCAAAATTCTCGAAAGTATGTCTGACAGAATTGTTGTAGATTTGGATCCCGGAGATATCTGGGGCCTTCAGAAAATTGATTTCAACAGACAGACAGACAGACGGACAGACGGACAGACAGACAGACAGACAGACAGACAGACAGACAGACGGACAGACAGACAGACAGACAGACAGACAGACAGACAGACAGACAGACAGACAGACAGACAGACAGACAGACAGACAGACAGACAGACAGACAGACATACAGACAGACAGACAGACGGACATGGCTTAATCGACTCCGCTATCTATAAGGATCCAGAATATATATACTTTATAGGGTCGGAAATGAAAAATGTAGAAATTACAAACGGAATGACAAACTTATATATACCCTTCTCACGAAGCTGAAGGGTATAAAAATAAAACGACCGGCTGTGCCGAATCTTATTATACCAAAATATACTATAAGAAAACCATATTGAAAACTCTCCCTAAATATTGAAAACTCTCCCTAGTGATTCCACCTTCTACAATTATTGTATCATGAAGAAAACTATTTTTGTTGAAAAATGTTTTGGATGAAAAAAAGGTGAAACAAATATTTTTGTGAACGTTTATAGTACATACAAAAAAAATTTGGCTAAAAAAATATTTTTCCCGATTTTGAATATTCACCAACTTTAATCATTTAATCACCAAAAATTTTTAGTGAAAAATATTTTTTAAGACAAAAATTTTGCTTTAAAAAATTTTTCCCAATTTTGACCATTCACGAATTTTAAGATAAATACTGAAAATTATTTTTGTTGAAAAAAAAATTTTGATGGAAAAAATTGTTTGTGAAAAAAGAAATCTTGGTTATTTGTGGGTCATATTCCCGAATTTAAATAGCAACCTAAGGGATGCTATAGCTGATATTTTATAAGATTATAAAAATAGAGGCTGTTTAGAATTGTAGATTTTATGCCACAATTTTATATATTTTTTTTAACAATATTTACAATATTCTAGGTTTCGTTACAACAATTGGATGCTATAAAAGTACCTTTTATTAAAATTGGCTCTGGAGATGCTAATAATTTCCCACTTTTAGAAAAAGCTGCCAAATTAGCACGTCCTCTCGTTATATCTACTGGCATGCAAACAATGGAAACTATAGAACGTATTGCTGCTATTATGAGTAATGCAAACAAAATGAATTACGCTTTATTACACTGTGTTTCCTCATATCCAACGGATGCCAAGGACTCACAAATAAAAATGATTTCCATTCTAAAAAATAAATTTCCGCAATGTGTTATCGGTTACTCAGGACACGAACTTGGTGTAGAAATATCCAAAGCTGCTGTATTATTAGGAGCGAGAATTATAGAAAGACACTTTACTTTGGATAAGCAACAAAAAGGTTCCGATCATAAATGTTCTCTCGAACCCTCAGAAATGGCTAAATTAATAGACGATATAAAAAAGTTAAACACGCAAATAGCAGCTGTTATCTCTAATGAGCAAAGACTGAGTGATGATCTTATAATAAATATACTACATGAAACACCAAGTATTAAGGACGCTTTAGATTCATTTGATTCCAATGCAAATGAGAAAAGATGTATACTTCCTTGTGAAATGGATTGTCGTATAAAATTGGGCAAATCCATTGTAGCAGCTCAAAATTTAAAAGCCGGTCACTTCATTAAACCTAATGATTTGTGTATAAAAGTCAGCGAACCGAATGGAATAAGTGCTGAGTTTATTGATAACGTTTTAGGAACAGAGCTTAGCCATGATATACAAAGAGATAATCCTTTAACATGGGATCATATAATAAAAATGGAAAGTACAAAATTTTAGTTCTTAAAAATTATGAAATAAAGACTAAAATGCTTAACCTTCTTTTCGAAAATTTCTATCCATTGAATTATTATATCATTTCAGATACTAATTAGTAGAATAAAAAAAAAACAAAATTTAATACAAATTTTATTGATTTATTGCAGTCAAAATTCATACATATTTTCAAATTAAAGATGATTTCATATAGTCGTATGTATGCAATATTTGGATAATTTCAAATGCCTTTTAAATGGAAAATAAATAGTGGGTTATTTACGGGGGGTGCACTTAATCAATAAATATTTAATTTTTGTAATAAAAATCTGTATTGCGTTATTGGTCGCCGGAATCTTCATCCATGACATTATCGTTTTCTACAGTTTCCATATCTTCATCACCTTCGCCTTCCTTTTTGTCCGTTGGTTTTTCATAGACCCTTTCCAAAGGCGATACCACAACTCCGTTCCACACAGACATGTCTTTAACAATATTTGAATTGCCTTCCATGCCCAAAATTTGTTTGTATCCTCCGTGAGCTAAAATACGCAATAAAGTTTGTGCAGTCATGCAGCATGAATCTTGTTCTTCCAGTGTCATGGCTGTGTGGACACGATTGTGTCCGGGCTCACACGGATCCGTAATTCCAGCAGAGCCTGGTAGAAATAGACCAGCTGATAGCAATTGGAACACGCGCCTGAATGCGAGATTTATGGGAAGAGCTTGTCTTGATGGATTATTCATTATAGTCAAATGAGCCATCAAGTCCAACATCCAAGGTGACAGAGGAGAGAAAGCTTCAAAACGTTTAGAAAGATCTTTGAGAATACGTATTAGAACTTTAATAGACGAATGATGGGCGTTTTCTTCAAACCAACGCGTATGCCTTATAGCTGCCAAGTGTGCTTGCATTACTTTTGCCTCAGGGAACATGTTCGGTTCACTTTTCCTCATATTTTGAGGTATCGTTGTGATAAGTATGCGAACTTTAGCTTGTATATTGAATATGTCGAAACCACGATCGTGGAAAGTAGTATTGATGTGGTCAGCTTTAGTGAGTACCTCAGTTTTCATAGCATTTTTTAGGTCAGACTCGACTTTTTTGCCTAGTTCCTCACAAGAATCCTTTGAGGGAACCGATTTCAAAATTACAACTATATCAGCCACATTGTTACCAGTCAACATGGTACCTTTTTTAAAAGATCCAACCTGACGCACCTCCTCCAATTGCTGAAACCCGAAAATAAGTTTATTAAAACAAATGCGCATACATTACCATATCGAAATTCTTACGCATTTATTGAAATCCCCTGGAGCCACAATTAAATTATCGAGTACAGATTGCACTTTTGACACCAAATTACCTACAGCTGTCTGTTCGGCAGGCGTTGGGCTTAAATCCTGATTACGCTTCAACAACGACTAAAAATAAACATATACCACATTATGAATGTATATTTTTTTTTTACAAAAATGTCTTCCTTACCGCAGTTAAAGCGGCATCATCCACCGACGGAGACACCTTTGGAAATACTACTTCGGCCAGAGTCAAATCAAACGGATGTCTTGGAACAAATGTTTTCTTGAAAGGTGGCCTAATTGGACCACGCATTGGGCGACCGCCTCTCATACCGCCACGCACCATTCTTTTTTTCTTTAATTTATTAATTTTTACAAAATTTTATAAAAAGCGTCGCAGCGATAAAATGCCTATTTTCGGTTTGCAAAAAATTATCGATTATTATAAAAAGAGTTGCCAATGCCTCGTTCGTTCTTTAGCAGTTTAAAATTAAATGAGATTGCCAGATTTGTGTGCAAATTGTCAGTGTCTAGAAAATCGCCAAAACAAAAAAAAAAAAAAATAGTCGGGTTTATATTAACTAAGCTTTCATTGGTAAATTATTTTCATATGAAGAGGAAATAATAAGTATTATTCATACAATATATTTCACCTAAGATCCTTGTTAATTTTACTATTGGAATTAAGCATATTCTTCGAATTTGTTTGTATATAGTTTTTTATTTTATTGACAACCGAAAATAGTTTTATTAAATTAAAAACACTGTTACGAAATTGCATTATCAATTTTAATTTAATGGTATGTGACAACTGCTTGCAACATTCATCATATTTATAAACATTTCCATCAGTAGAAACTTCTACTTATAAACACAATCGCAAAATTACACCACGAAGGAAGCTTTAGCAGATGCGGTAATAAGGGAATGACAAAATATTTGAAAGGAGTCGATTGATTAATTAGTTTAATGCATCTAAAAAATACTGAGTCATTACAAGGGCCAGACAATTTTTGTAAAAAATTAATCTTAAGTTACTATTATTTTTGTTCAATAATTCAGAATTTAATTATGTTTTTATTTTTAGTAATTAAAAGTACATATATATTAACGAAATACAAAAAATATAAAATTTCTTAAGAATTATTTTGAATTGTGACCTATTAATTGAATATTTGGTAATGTAAAGAAACATTCGTTTTTATATAATGTACTATTTTATATTTTTTAATATACATACATTTAAATGTAAATAATAATATCTGTCAAAATGTATATATCGGAATATGAACCAAATTTGTTATTGAAAATAAAAAATCACAAATTTTGCAAAAAAATACTTCTTCCGGAACTCTTTAACAGCAAACAATCTGAGTTTTAAAAATAAATTTTTTTTGTCTGGCAACTCATATATATATATATAGTTCCTTACTAGTTTGGAACAAATCAAGATCCCAGTAATATTGACTTTCAATTCCTATAACTCCTAAACTAAGAGAGCTGAAATACAAAATTTGCTTCAAAATCTCTAATTTACCAACACTGTCCAATACATTCATTTTTGTAGTGGCAACACCGCGGCTGACATCAGCGGCTGACGTCAGCCAAACCATTTTTTTTATATGAAGTTTTTACGATTTGAAATTGGGGGGTCTATCAGCCAAAAAATCCCATAAGAATTACACAGGCATCAGCAAGTGAGCGGCTGATGTCAGCCAAATTGGCTGATGTCAGCCGGAACATGCTACCAATCTGGTAACATTTTATTATTTCTATTCTATTTTTTCTGCAAAATGCAGAAACGCCGGTTTTTCATTGTTGTCATTCGCAAATTTTCTTTATCTCACTTTGTAATAGTTTTCCATAAAAAATTTTAAATTAACAAAAACACTTAAAATTAAACAATAGATAAGACCACGTCAGTGCGTGTGAATTTTCGTCAAAGCCCACCGCCCTTGTAAACAAACACCATAAAATGTTGCCGAGTAAAAAATCAGCACAGATTATGTGCACTTTGTTGTTCACTTTCACAACAACAAGTCTATGGGCAAGTTCATTAGCTGACGTACCACGTCCCCGTGGTGTGTCTTTGTCAAAAGCAACACTGTACAAACCGCGTTCGGATGATAGCTGGCTTTGTTTGGACGGTAGTAAAACGTTGAAGTTTGTTCAAATAAATGATGATTACTGTGATTGTGCAGATGGCAGTGATGAGCCCGGAACAGCGGCCTGTGCCGAGGGTACATTCCATTGTGCAAACAGAGGACATCGACCACAAGATGTGCCTAGTTCCAGGGTAAACGATGGCATATGCGATTGTTGTGATGGCAGTGATGAGTATTTGGCAGAGGGCATGTGTGCCAATACTTGCATAGAGTTGGGTAAAGTTGAGCAAGAGCAACGTAAGTCCCAGGCGGAAATATATAAAAAAGGAGCAGCTAAACGTACAGAAATGGTAGAGCGTGGTAAACAACTTAAAGGTGAGAGAGAAAAACGCCGCACCGAATTGGATGCACGTCGTCAGGAACAGGAATCCCTAAAGGCTGAAAAAGAGCTATTAAAGAAACAGGCCGAAGCAGCCGAAACGGAAGCCATTAATTTCTTTAAAGAGCAACAAAAATAAATGGATGATGTAGCAGCAGCTAATGCGCCTATAGTTGATGATTCCTTCCGCACGGAAGCCACTGCCAGTTTTATGCGTTACGATTTAAATAAAGACGGCTATATTGAAATATCTGAACTCCAACAGGATTTGCAATTGGATCGTGATCGTAATGGCGTTATATCGGAAGAGGAAGCCAGATACTTTTTAGATGAACGCGAGCGTATTGATTTAGAGGCGTTTATAACATTGTCTTGGCCACGTATTAAAACTATGCAGATGATAGCTCAAGGACTATTCACTCCTCCAGAGGGTGAAGAACACAACGATGAGGTGTCTGAGTTGCTTAATGAAGAACAGAGAGGTGATCAAAAGGCAGAAGAAGGTAAAACATTTTTATTAATTTATGAAATATGTACTTTAACAATTTTATATTTAACTTATACTTAGATCATGTACAAGATCAACAATTTGAAGAAGATGAAGAAGAGGAAGAAGAAGAAGTTTATGAAGACGAAACAAACACATTGATTTTTTACTTTCTTTCAACTCATTATTTGAATGCAGGTGGTCGTGCAGGTATCAAACGAGCTGCCTCAGAATATACCAACAATGATGACAACTCTGATGACGAATCTGGAGAAGTTTCACACGATCAATTGGCCAAGAAGGCTAAGCGAGAAACTGCAGACTTTATACGCAAACAATTCCAACTGCGAAAATGTTTAGATGCGGCCAAAGAGTTGGAACAAGAATCTGAAACTCATATGACACGAATACATCAAGCTCAATGCGTGAGAATTACTTAACAGCATTAGCAGATGCTCTTAAGACAAATGTCCAGAATAGTGAGGAAGACCGACCTAGAAGTGCCTTAGTACAGAGAGATTATGAAGCTGTGGCGGCAGACATTGAATACGAATGTTTTTCAAAACAAAAAGTGGCCAATATGTACAGACATGCGGTGGCAAAAGAGGTAAACGTAAACGAAATTTTTATAGCAACTCGATTATTGAAAATAATAAGTTTCTTTTGAGCAGCTTTCGATCATAAAACAATTGACCAGCAAGCAACGTTTAATGCCTGTGTTAATGGACTATGTACCCAAGCCAGAAGTTAAAAAGAGTGTCTGGAATGGTGGAAGTGTTGAATATTTTCAGCGTAAACTTAAGGAATTGGAAGATGATAATCCACAATGTTTAGCAAACAGCAGCAAGAGTAAAAACGATATACCAAAAGCATTAAGAAAGCCCAAAAGCTATAAACAAGACATGGATAAACAAACCACCATAGGTAGTTTCTTTAATGTCTCCAAAGGCAGCGATGAAGATTCTTCTAATACTAGCACGGAGGACAAAGAGCCCGAAGAGAATGTTAATATGGATATTAAGCTAGAAAAAATTGATTCCCCCGAAAATGAAGAGGAATTAGGCATCAAATCAGAAGATGAAGAAGAGCATAAAATGGTAGTAGACACGGAGCGAGGCGCTAGTGAAGACAACTTGGAATTACTGATTTCTAAAGAGCAGGAATTAAAATTACAAATTGAGAAATTGGAACAGGAAGAAAAGGCAGATATTAAGGATGAGGAGGAAAAGAGTATGTCCAAGGAAAACAAAATAAATAATGAAAATAATGAAAAATCATTCAAGAAATCCTCTTCCTCATCGTCCTCAAGTCTCTTCAAGACTAAAAGAACATCACACTATCACAAAGACTCTAAAGACAAATATCGCAGTCACCTAATCTATACACCACCCGATACTGAAATGGAAAATGATAAAAACGACTCTGACAATACTGAAGAAGATGACGAAGAGAATGAAAAAGATTCCGATGATATTTTATCGTTGTTAGATAAAATCGAAAACGAAAAGAAAAAATACGAGGAAAGAAAAGAAAAATTAAAAGATCAAAAGTCTACAAATGGCAACAGCTCCAATAAAGATAAAACAAACTCTTCCTACAAAGACAAAACTTCAAGCGATAAAATATTTTTAAAGCCCTCCTCTTCCTCCTCCACTTCAACATCAGCTAAAACGAAAACGTCCTCTACTAATCATAGTTCATCTTCACATCGTGCTCATACTTCTTCCTCATCATCTTCTGCATCTAATTCCAGGGACATTAAAACAAAATCCCAAAAAGATCATGATACTAAATAAGGCTCCTCCTCCTCTAGCTCTTCATCGGCCTACAAGCAAAAATTACAATTAGAACGTGAAGCCGCTCAAAAACAACTCAATGAAATTAGTAAAACCGTAGTCGACTATCTGAATCCCTACTACAAACGCAAAATTGCTACCAAAGAATTGTTTAAAGTTTTGGCCAAACGTTTAACCAATCGTGTTATGGATGGTAAATTGGGTAAGTTGAAAGGAAATCACTGCTTTTTAATAACATATTTTAATATTTTTTTTTTACTTTACTACAGCTTTATCCAATTGCAAAACGTATATAAAAACAAATTTCCAAGCTATGGAAATGATTTCGGATGACGCAGACATCGATAAATTTTTAACTACATCATAAAAAATTATTATTTCTTCCCAAACTATATTTATTTCTTTTTAATTAATTATTTCTTAATAACAAAAAAATCTGTTATGTTTTCCTATTACTTTTTAGTGGTTACTATCATAGATAAATAGACATAGATGGGAAACTTTCCACTCAAAGACCTAACACAGTTGTAAAAAAATCTATGTGAAAACAAAAAAAGTTATTTTCTAGTTTCCGCTCTATGTGTATTACTCTGTGGTTACTATGATGTTAAAAAGTTTATTATTTTATTTAATTTTAAACTTTTATTTCGGTTTTATACTAAGAAAAATGCACTTGTTTATTTAATCTTAAATATTCTTACATATATATATATATAAAAAAAATAAAATGAATACATAACATAATAATCTATAAATAAAATTATACCGAACTACATAACTACACATTAAGAACTTTAAAATGCATATATTTAAATATCTACCATACATCCAACTATATTTATCTGTCTATAAACCTTTAAAACAAAACATATATAAATATGAATTGATCTACAACACTTTAATTTTAAGGAATGAACATTATTAAATAAAAAATGTTATTTTTAATCTAAAGTTTTTTTAAGTAGTATTTTTTCTATGTTTAATGTTAATTTATGTATTTGGTTTCATTGCTGAAATCCCTGCCTCAAACTATAAACATCGTGTCATATTTTCCTCGTACATGTTCCTCCTATAATAGTGGATACTCATTTGTTATTGGATTAATTGGCAATAAATATACGATTAACCCCCAGTAACACGAAGTCTGGTTATGTATTAACTAATGGTTAAACTGACAGTTTTCATACAAAAATTTTTTTAACCGACAGTATAACTATTAGTTAGGCCATAACCAGGCTTCGTGTTAATAGGGGTAAGATAATGCCTCTTTACAATGAAGCTTTAACAGTATGTACTTAAAAACAATTGGTCAATTCACAAGGTCTCTTATCAGTCATGTTGTCATAATGTCCTAATATATCAAGACTCGGCAGCTCGGCTTTATCGACTCTTAGGCATTCGGCGCAGGTCTCTGCTGGTTGGTTACGATAACACAATAAACATAGCATACACAGTAGTATTAGTTTAGGACATTTTTTGCTTGAAAAGCCATAAAAACCATTAGGACATTATGACATGATATTGAATTGACCAAATAAGTATCAATATTATATGCAACTAGTTACGTGACTTGTTAATGGTTAATGACCCTTTGGTAAATGGTTATCTCAATGAAATTCACAATTTCTTCACTGCACGTAACTAGCAGTTAGTCACCGAAGGAGTCATCCAAACTTCAAACGAGACACTACGATTTGTCAAACAAAAATACAATAAAAAATATGTTTGATACAACAACAAAATGCATTGACTAGCATGAATTTTGTTGCGAGAGATAGGTTTTTGACAACAGACTTAGGTTTTTGACAATTACGTCTCGTCTCTATGTTACCCTATGCCCCGAGACATGTCAGACAGCACCTACGAAAAAAGGAGAGCATACAGAGTTATGTGCAGGATCCATTTGATCGTATATGACAGCTTTCAACTATATTCACAGAGACGCCATCAATTCCACGGTAGCAGGATGCCGTATGAATGTCGCCCACCACCGATAGCAGACGCCGAGTCGTTCTGGCACAACTTAGATCAAGGGGGTTATTATGTAATTCGATTCGAAATACAATCAGCCCAATTATGAATAATAAATTCCCTGGGAGTTTGTTCTCCGGAAGTTTTTTTCCCATTGAATTTGAATAGGAAAAATGAGAAAAGGGGAAAAACTCCCGGGGAATTTTTATTCATAATTGGGCTGTATGTATAAAGCATATATGTAAATTCGAACGAATTTCTTTTCGAAAGTAGTTACATAATGGATGTTTAAAGGAAGGAAGTACAGACTTAACGACTTAACTTAACGTCCCGCATAGACCGTGCCGTCCTTAACTTATGCCCAGCATGTGGTCAGGGTCATCATGACACCCTGCACATATTTAACTGTTCAGCCAACACTACTTCACTCAGTCCTATGGATTTATGGACTCATCCTATTGATGTAGCACAATTTCTTGGACTTGAACCACATGCAGAACATCCAGATTGATTATTCTTAAATTGTTCATGCTGCTACAGCAACCCTTTTTGATAACAATTAGATTGTCGGATGACTGATCCAAAGTAGTCAACGCATTGGATTCACATACCGGTTACATAGAGCTGGATACTTTATCAGCTACATAACTAGTTATTTTAACATGTACGGTTGCAAATTGACCGCAAATAGTCAGTTATAAAGATATCTCATAGACAGTCCAATAAACGATTGCTTATAAACAAACCTTCCTCCGTCAACTCCCCAATAGATTAGTTCAGGTGGGTAAAATAACTACTTTTTAAAGGACACTACAAAAGTGACTAAACTCCAGATTACTTAGAGACTCTTAAGTGACAATTGTCTTGACACTAGATTACATGGGATGTATAAAGTAACCAATACACTTCTATATACTCTACAAAAACGACATACGTGTCAGCCAAGTGCCAAAATACAGTAATTCTCATTAATGTCTGATTAAGGACAATTACTGTATTTTCTTTACCGTTCCGTTTTATAAAATGAGCACCTCAATACATATAAAGTAATTGTCCTTTTGCAAAATATGACTTTAATCTGTAATTATGACTTATTTTTAAAAATACAAATCGATTATTGCATTCGATTAATCGATTTTAAACATGAAAATGGTTGATTGTAAAGTTGAAAATCGAAATTATTAGCTTTTTAGAGGTAGATTTGTTCCTGTATTTATTGCTAATCTATATATATATAAAAATGAAATGGTCCATGTATGTAATGTCATCACGTGAGAACGGCTGGAGCAATTTGGCTGATTTTTTTTTATTCGATTCGAAATTCAGGAGATGGTTTGTAAAGAAAAAAATTAAAAAATTACGGCTAAAACCGGCTTTTTTAAGTCCAATCAACTGTAAAAAAGCCCCTAAAGTATGCAATACAAAGAAAGCGGGCGGTCAACTAGTTTATAATAACAAAACAAATAAATAAACACAACAAAACAAGATTTAATTTATTTCATAAAATAAACAGAAAAAAACATAAAACAAAAAAAAGATCATCAGATTTCATAAACGTTAGGTTTTCAGAAAATTTTCTCCAGAATATTATAAAACTTATGATTATTTCCTTAACTTCTTCATTTTTGGCATATTATCCTTTATATCGTTTCTTATACTTTTACCAATATTTCTAATATTTTTGCATCCTGGCTCTACGTTGTTGCTTTCGATGGGAAACTGATCAACATTAAATTTCAAACAAATGTTATGCAAAGCAACACAGACATTGATAACAGTAACACATGTGACAGGTTCAAAAGGCAACTCAACTGTGAGACAACGAAATCTTGATTTTAGCAAATCAAATGTTTTATCAATGACTGATCTTGCTTTGGCATGTTGCTCATTAAATTTGAATTCTGTAGTATTAGGACGGGCACCTCGATATGGCGTAAGGAGCCAAGGTTCCAATGGATATCTACAGTCCCCTAAAATAACCAAATTAAAATATGTACTTATATATTATTCATAAAAATAAGATTTGTTAAACTAAATACCCAATATTCTTGTACATCTGTCGCCTTTTTGGTATACGTTCACTAAATAGTCTCTTATGGCTGACATAATCCAAATATTTGAATCACACCAAGTAGCACCATCTTTTGCATGGATAAAACGTATAAACATTTGATGATCGCATATCTGAAATATAAAACAAATAAGAATGAACAAGCGAATAAATACGTTAAATTTTACATTTGCATATTTTCGATATAACTTACCATCATTACATTCAAACAGCATTGTGATCTTCTATTGAAAAATATAAATTGATTTTCACTTGGTTCCCTTATTCGTATATGTATACCATCAACTACGCCAGCTACTCCCGGTATTCCATAGTTATTATAAAAATATCGCTTAATCTCCTTTTGATTTTCTTCGGACGATTTAAATATAATATGGTTGCGACAGACTAACTTCTCAATGGCATTACAAACTTGTGTGACACAACTGAACATTGATTGTTGATAAATTCTCAAGTGTTGATATTGGCCTATTTGATGTTGGTCACTTAGTGCCAGGAATCTTAAAGTGGTGGCAAGCTTGAGTAATGGTGTGTGAGCAGATGTTGATCCTTCCAACAATTCACCTCTAATATGTTGAAGAACATATAAAAATGCTGGCTTATTTAGACGAAAGTGTTTTACGAAACTAAAAATGTAGTAAATAGTCCGTAAATTTATTAAAAAGTTCATAATTTTCGAAGCAAATCTCACCTCTTGTCATTTAGATTCATTATATCTAATTTGTCTTTTAGCAATATCCTTTGAACTCTCTCGCGATTAGTGTCATCATCGCTGTCTTCTATCCATAAAGCTATACTATCCATTTTTATTATATTGATAAATATTATTAAAAATATTTCATTACGATCTTTAAAATTTCAAATTTATTTTTTGTAAACATTTAAACATTAGTGCTGCCAAGTTTTCGCCGGAATTACGTCTTATTTATGCAACCCTGAGTGAAGATGATTTTTATACTGCAGGAATGCTAAAAATAGTATCAGTAACATAAGAACTTTTATGCAACCATTAATTCTTTAGTAAAAATAAATACTGTTAAGTTATATCCGTTCTATAATATTATTTTGCTAAAGATTTATAATATTAATAATAGACAAATAAAAAATCGCAAGACAATTGCATATTTATAAATTGTATATTTCAGTTGTATGTGTTAAATAAACAAAATATGTGGATGTTGAGACAAAAACACAATATTTACGTTAGAGTTTTGGTATGTTAGAATAATAAAGTGTGTAGTATTGATTTTTCTAAATTACCATATATATTTTCTGGTGTACACATATAGTTAAAATGCTTTCAATGGAAACACCACAACATCAGGCCATCTATGCTCCACTGAGCCAGGCGATGACAGATTCTGATTCCGAAGAAGAAATTCACAATTCAACAAAACATTGTCAGCTGCAACAGTTGCAGGAGCAACAAAAACAATTTCTACAACAACATCAAAAAGAACAACGACTCGATTTGAATATAAACTCAAACAATCGACGTAATCCACCAAATACATTAAATTTACAGCCAAAATCGTATCAACAAAATCGCCGTAAATTGCAAATTGAACGCCAGCGACAGTTGGAAAGAAATTTATATCCCAACTCTCTGAAATCGGGAACTAACACAACAGTAGGTATGTAAATAATTGATATAGTGACGTTTTTAAAAGTAATCGAATTTTGGTCTGAAAAATGAGTGATCACATATCGATCTCCTTTTCTTGGTTAAACGCTTATTGTCCAAGTTATTAGCGAATTTAGATATTTTGAGTTTTTATATAAAAAATCGATTTTTACTCAGAAATATGAGTGATCACAGATCGAGGTATTTTTCTTGATTAAACGCTTATTGGCCAAGTTATTAGCGAATTTAGATATTTTGAGTTTTTATATAAAAAATCGATTTTTGTTAAGAAATATGAGTGATCACAGATCGAGTTCCTTTTCTTCATTAAACGCTTATTGGCCAAGTTATTAGCGAATTTAGATATTTTGAGTTTTTATATAAAAAATCAATCTTTGGTCAGAAATAAGAGTGATCACAGATCGAGCTCCTTTTCTTGATTAAACGCTTATTGGCCAAGTTATTAGCGAATTTAGATATTGTGAGTTTATATATAAATAAATCGATTTTTGGCCAGAAATATGATTGATCACAGATCGAGCTCCTTTTCTTGTTTAAACGCATATTGGCCAAGTTATTAGCGAATTTAGATATTTTGAGTTTTTATATAACAAACAGATTTTTTGTCAGAAATATGAGTGATCACAGATCCCTTTCTTTATTAAAAGCTTATTGGCCAAGTTATTAGCGAATTTAGATATTATGAGTTTTTATATAAACAAATCGATTTTTGGCCAGAAATATGAGTGATCACAGATCGAGCTCCTTTTCTTGATTCAACGCTTATTGGCTAAGTTATTAGCGAATTTAGATATTTTGAGTTTTTACATAAAAAATCGATTTTCTCTCAGATATATGAGTGATCACAGATCGAGCTCTTTTTTTATGATTAAACGCTTATTGGTCAAGTTATTAGATATTTATATAAAAAATTTGGAGCGTAAACAAATAATGCTGATGGTGCAAGCGTTTAAAATCGAATGGCCTGTCGGTCGGAGCCGTTGGCTTCTCCCTTGTACTTTCCATTAAGTAATGTTGCTTCGATGTGTTTATTCATCAGGTTTTTTACCGCAATTCGTTTCGTAACATTATGGTTACCGATCAAACTTTCAGTTGGAGATTGTGTGGCGGTAATCCGAATAATCAACAAATCGTGATTATTGTAATTTTGTGCAATGTTAGTAAACACCTTTCGGATGAGTTCGGATTTTGATTCGGTGAACTTTGCAAACGCAAATAGAAACTCTCAACGTTTCTTGGATGGACCTAATGCGTCGTAGGAAAAAAATGGGGGAAACCTGGAGCTGGATTTCCATGTTTCCGCCGTTAAAATTTCTTTGACGATTGATTCCAAGTATATTGACATTTCGGAATACAGCAACACTCTTTGACCATTTCCAAATTGGATAACTACGAACATTTAAACAAAAACATAGCCAAATCGGTGTAGCCGTTTTCCGATTTTAGATAGTGGGCGTGGTAAATTTTTCATTCCGTAAAAACCTTAGTTGGACTATGACCAACATTTAAAAAAAAAAATTGTCTAAATCGGTCCGGCCGTTCTCAACTGATGCAATTACCAACGAATGACATTTGATTTTTATTTATATATGTAGGTAGATTTATTTATACTCGAAAGCTGTGACAATTTTAAAACTTCATCATGAAATCTTACTTTCATTGCAAGAAAATATCGAAGTTTTCAACTTATTTATACTTTCCATTTTGCTTCCAATAATAATTATATCATCCACATACAAAATTATTATATGTTTTGAGCTTCAAATGTCTAGGGATTCGATGAAATTATTGAATTTGTCCTTCCAGCATTTTGGAGCTTGCTTTAGACCATAAAGTGATTTCTTTAATTTCCAACACATTTTAGAATATCATTTAACAACGTGCGAGAGATGGTTTCTGCGGTTTAGAAGTATTGATATTTCGCTTGGTGTCTAAATTTATTACACTTGTAACATTTTCCATTAAATATCTTCTTTTAAAACTTCTTACTTGAAAAAACAGTTTTATCTTGAGCTGTTTATATATTACTGTTAAGCTGAAAAGCTGGTTAAAGCAGAATAATTTAACAAACAATATGAAAAGAAAAGGAACAAATAAAACCAAATATTATGAATTTTCTTTAATTATTGCAGGGAAATTAGGAATATCGCTAAGTGTTGTATTTGGCGTAAACAATTACGGTCAGACTTTTTGACGTTCATTCACGAGATTTGAAATTAATCCATCGTCTGTGTTTAGAAGAGCTGTTACGAGTGGGTCGTATTTTTCTGAAATCTTCCATTTTAGCTCCAGCCAATTTTAATTGCCGGATCAAATTTTAAAGCGCCAACACGCGGTTTACTATTGAATCTCCTACGTTCATTCTTAACTTTGCCAATTTCTTGCTAATAGTTGGTTGACTATCGATTGTATATCAAAGGCGACTTTCCAACTGCTCTACATCTTAAATGCAATTTTATATTTTCTTATATAACTAAAACAATCCGAATGAATAAAATATTCTGCTAAGACTGCTGCATTACTTGGAGGACTGGAAACTCCATTTATTTAGGAATTCGGTATTATTTCTTTATTATCGTCCATAAAGTCTTGTAATACACAAAAACAAAAACAGTTTTCAACACAATATTTAGTCTATTTCCGGTTTTAAAACATATAATCAATTTGTAGCAGCTTTATCTGATTGGCCTTAAAGTTTTGCATCAGTTAGTCTTAGATACTAAAGAATAAAATAAGAACCAACCAAAGCAAATCTATTCAGTTCGATATTTATTATTTACATACATACATATATGGGGCATTTCATGTCAAGTGAACCAACTTTTGAAATCGATGTCTTCCGATCGGGATGAAATTTGCACCAAGGTTAGCTCTATTGGATAGTAACTCAGACACAATTTTTCAACAACATCGGTCGAGAACTCTCTGAGTTATAGGGGGTAAAATTTTGACAATTTGGTCAAACAGGGGTTTTTTCTTATCCATGTAACTTATTACCTATTGTTCTTAGCAAAATGTGTCCCAAATAGTATAGATAGCTATTTCTTCGATCTTTCGAAAAAAAATATTTAAAAAAAAAAATAAAAAATTTTTAATATTTTTTTTCCGAAATCAAAAACTTTTTTGACTTTTTTTTAAAATGGGTCCTTTTTTTTTTTATTTTTTTCTTAAAATAAATTTTAGATATTTTCCTTGAACACCTACTTGGTCGCTTAGTGGGATGCGAGTGGGATATCTATCAAAATAAATATTTTGTAACTCAAAACATAAAATTTTTGACTTTTTTTGCAAAATCAAAAACTTTGTTGACTTTTTTTTTTCAAAATGGACCCTTTTTTAATCTTTTTTTTAGGTCAAACAAAAGCTTAGATATTATCCTTGAAGACCCTTTTGGTCGCTTAGTGGGATGCGAGTGGGATATCTATCAAAATAAATATTTTTTAACTCAAGACTTACAATTTTTGACTTTTTTTTTTGCAAATACGATCTTTTTTCCAAATGGGCCCTTTTTTTAAAATTTTTTTTGTAGTCAAAAGAAAGCTTAGGTCCATTCCTTTAAGATATTTTTAGTCCCTTAGTGGGATG
The DNA here is from genome assembly GCF_958450345.1 of Calliphora vicina. Lineage (NCBI taxonomy): Eukaryota > Metazoa > Arthropoda > Insecta > Diptera > Calliphoridae > Calliphora > Calliphora vicina. Next base: position 48,611,321 of record NC_088780.1, read on the forward strand.
CGAGTGGGATATCTATCAAAATAAATATTTTGTAACGCAAGACATACAATTTTTTAATTTTTTTTTGCAAAATCAAAATTTTTTTCCAATATGGGCCCTTTTTTAATTTTTTTTTTTGCTCAAAAGAAAGCCTAGGTCCATTCCTTTAAGATATTTTTAGTCCCTTAGTGGGATGCGAGTGGGATATCTATCAAAATAAATATCTAAACAAAAACATAGCCAAATCGGTGTAGCCGTTTTCCGATTTTAGATAGTGGGCGTGGTAAATTTTTCATTCCGTAAAAACCTTAGTTGGACTATGACCAACATTTAAAAAAAAAATTGTCTAAATCGGTCCGGCCGTTCTCAACTGATGCAATTACCAACGAATGACATTTGATTTTTATTTATATATGTAGGTAGATTTATTTATACTCGAAAGCTGTGACAATTTTAAAACTTCATCATGAAATCTTACTTTCATTGCAAGAAAATATCGAAGTTTTCAACTTATTTATACTTTCCATTTTGCTTCCAATAATAATTATATCATCCACATACAAAATTATTATATGTTTTGAGCTTCAAATGTCTAGGGATTCGATGAAATTATTGAATTTGTCCTTCCAGCATTTTGGAGCTTGCTTTAGACCATAAAGTGATTTCTTTAATTTCCAACACATTTTAGAATATCATTTAACAACGTGCGAGAGATGGTTTCTGCGGTTTAGAAGTATTGATATTTCGCTTGGTGTCTAAATTTATTACACTTGTAACATTTTCCATTAAATATCTTCTTTTAAAACTTCTTACTTGAAAAAACAGTTTTATCTTGAGCTGTTTATATATTACTGTTAAGCTGAAAAGCTGGTTAAAGCAGAATAATTTAACAAACAATATGAAAAGAAAAGGAACAAATAAAACCAAATATTATGAATTTTCTTTAATTATTGCAGGGAAATTAGGAATATCGCTAAGTGTTGTATTTGGCGTAAACAATTACGGTCAGACTTTTTGACGTTCATTCACGAGATTTGAAATTAATCCATCGTCTGTGTTTAGAAGAGCTGTTACGAGTGGGTCGTATTTTTCTGAAATCTTCCATTTTAGCTCCAGCCAATTTTAATTGCCGGATCAAATTTTAAAGCGCCAACACGCGGTTTACTATTGAATCTCCTACGTTCATTCTTAACTTGGCCAATTTCTTGCTAATAGTTGGTTGACTATCGATTGTATATCAAAGGCGACTTTCCAACTGCTCTACATCTTAAATGCAATTTTATATTTTCTTATATAACTAAAACAATCCGAATGAATAAAATATTCTGCTAAGACTGCTGCATTACTTGGAGGACTGGAAACTCCATTTATTTAGGAATTCGGTATTATTTCTTTATTATCGTCCATAAAGTCTTGTAATACACAAAAACAAAAACAGTTTTCAACACAATATTTAGTCTATTTCCGGTTTTAAAACATATAATCAATTTGTAGCAGCTTTATCTGATTGGCCTTAAAGTTTTGCATCAGTTAGTCTTAGATACTAAAGAATAAAATAAGAACCAACCAAAGCAAATCTATTCAGTTCGATATTTATTATTTACATACATACATATATGGGGCATTTCATGTCAAGTGAACCAACTTTTGAAATCGATGTCTTCCGATCGGGATGAAATTTGCACCAAGGTTAGCTCTATTGGATAGTAACTCAGACACAATTTTTCAACAACATCGGTCGAGAACTCTCTGAGTTATAGGGGGTAAAATTTTGACAATTTGGTCAAACAGGGGTTTTTTCTTATCCATGTAACTTATTACCTATTGTTCTTAGCAAAATGTGTCCCAAATAGTATAGATAGCTATTTCTTCGATCTTTCGAAAAAAAATATTTAAAAAAAAAAATAAAAAATTTTTAATATTTTTTTTCCGAAATCAAAAACTTTTTTGACTTTTTTTTAAAATGGGTCCTTTTTTTTTTTTTTATTTTTTTCTTAAAATAAAGTTTAGATATTTTCCTTGAACACCTACTTGGTCGCTTAGTGGGATGCGAGTGGGATATCTATCAAAATAAATATTTTGTAACTCAAAACATAAAATTTTTGACTTTTTTTGCAAAATCAAAAACTTTGTTGACTTTTTTTTTTCAAAATGGACCCTTTTTTAATCTTTTTTTTTAGGTCAAACAAAAGCTTAGATATTATCCTTGAAGACCCTTTTGGTCGCTTAGTGGGATGCGAGTGGGATATCTATCAAAATAAATATTTTTTAACTCAAGACTTACAATTTTTGACTTTTTTTTTTGCAAATACGATTTTTTTTCCAAATGGGCCCTTTTTTTAAAATTTTTTTTGTAGTCAAAAGAAAGCTTAGGTCCATTCCTTTAAGATATTTTTAGTCCCTTAGTGGGATGCGAGTGGGATATCTATCAAAATAAATATTTTGTAACGCAAGACATACAATTTTTTAATTTTTTTTTGCAAAATCAAAATTTTTTTCCAATATGGGCCCTTTTTTAATTTTTTTTTTTGCTCAAAAGAAAGCCTAGGTCCATTCCTTTAAGATATTTTTAGTCCCTTAGTGGGATGCGAGTGGGATATCTATCAAAATAAATATTTTGTAACAATTTTTTAATTTTTTTTTGCAAAATCGAAATTTTTTTCCAATATGGGACTTTTTTTTAAAAATTTTTTTTTGCTCAAAAGAAAGCTTAGGTCTTTTCCTTTAAGACCTATTTTGTCACTTAGGAAGATGTGAGTAGGATATCTATTAAAATAAAAATGTTGTAACTCAAGACATTCAATTATTGACTTTTTTTTTGCAAATTCGAATTTTTTTTCAAAATGGGCCCTTTTTTAAAAAATTTTTTTTAGTCAAAAGAAAGCTTAGGTCCATTCCTTTAAGATATTTTAGGTCCCTTAGTGGGATACGAGTGGGATATCTATCAAAATAAATATTTTGTAACTCAAGATATACAATTTTTGATTTTTTGGCAAAATCAAAAACTTTTTTGACTTTTTTTTAAAATGGGCCCTTTTTGTAATTTTTTTTTTTTGCTATAAAGAAAGCTTAGGCCTATTCCTTTAAGATGGTTTTGATCGCTTAGTGGGATGCGAGTGGGATATATATCAAAATAAATGTTTTGTAACTCAAGACATACAATTTTTGTGTTAAAACATTTATTTTGATAGATATCCCACTCGCATCCCACTAAGGGACTAAAAATATCTTAAAGGAATGGACCTATGCTTTCTTTTGAGCAAAAAAAAAATTAAAAAAGGGCCCATATTGGAAAAAAATTTTGATTTTGCAAAAAAAAATTAAAAAATTCTATGTCTTGCGTTACAAAATATTTATTTTGATAGATATCCCACTCGCATCCCACTAAGGGACTAAAAATATCTTAAAGGAATGGACCTAAGCTTTCTTTTGACTACAAAAAAAATTTAAAAAAAAGGGCCCATTTGGAAAAAAAATCGTATTTGCAAAAAAAAAAGTCAAAAATTGTAAGTCTTGAGTTAAAAAATATTTATTTTGATAGATATCCCACTCGCATCCCACTAAGCGACCAAAAGGGTCTTCAAGGATAATATCTAAGCTTTTGTTTGACCTAAAAAAAAAGATTAAAAAAGGGTCCATTTTGAAAAAAAAAAGTCAACAAAGTTTTTGATTTTGCAAAAAAAGTCAAAAATTTTATGTTTTGAGTTACAAAATATTTATTTTGATAGATATCCCACTCGCATCCCACTAAGCGACCAAGTAGGTGTTCAAGGAAAATATCTAAACTTTATTTTAAGAAAAAAAAAAAAAAAAAAAGGACGCATTTTAAAAAAAAGTCAAAAAAGTTTTTGATTTCGGAAAAAAAATATTAAAAATTTTTTATTTTTTTTTTTAAATATTTTTTTTCGAAAGATCGAAGAAATAGCTATCTATACTATTTGGGACACATTTTGCTAAGAACAATAGGTAATAAGTTACATGGATAAGAAAAAACCCCTGTTTGACCAAATTGTCAAAATTTTACCCCCTATAACTCAGAGAGTTCTCGACCGATGTTGTTGAAAAATTGTGTCTGAGTTACTATCCAATAGAGCTAACCTTGGTGCAAATTTCATCCCGATCGGAAGACATCGATTTCAAAAGTTGGTTCACTTGACATGAAATGCCCCATATTCTAAATTAACAAATTTAATAATTTTCAGGAAACGGGATACACAAAAAAGGAACCATTCAAAATAATAGTATGCAAAATACATATCTCCGTTCAGTAATGATGTCTGACATGGGCATTAATGCCGATGGCAGTGGTGGTCCATGTGATTCGACTAATAATTTCTCCAGTTTTAATAGCGATTACGATGAACGCAATCAAACTGATGCCGATAACGTGGCAATTTTGGGCGGCAGTGAATCAACTAAAGATATTCAGATTACGGAGCCTATGTCACCGGCCCGTCGTTGCTGCTTTATCGCTTCGCTATTGCTGTGCGTTCTTACGGTTATTATATTTGTTTGGGTAATACCCTGCAGTGAGGATGGTGCTTGTCCGGCGCCAATTGATCGTGTTAAAACCCATAATTGGTATAACAATTACACTAAAATCGAACTGAAGGGTGGAGTAAATATTGTGAGTGGTTTGCGAAGTTGGGAAAATAATTTAATATTTTTGTATCGTGGTGATGCTTTCTTTCCTGAATTTCGACCGGATAACTCGAAACGAAATGGCATTATATCTCTAATTGGGAGTTCGGGAGCAGTTGCTTGGTTTGACGAGATGACTGATGAACCTGTTGCTATAGATTGCACATTGCTAGATGTCGATCGTAACGGTCGACCTGATTGCCTTGTCATTGATGAGTATGGTGAGTTGGGCGCTATAAATCCTGTATCTGGTTACTGGCATTGGACGTTTAAGGAAAGATCTGTTCACAAAGTCGATGCTCTTGATTTTCCTGTAATTTTACCAGACTTGGACAACGATGGTGTTATGGATATTTTGTTGGTAACTAGTGTGACATTGGAGCAAAGAACTAAACATTATATGCGTAAGGGCGATGTGGCCAATAAAAATGGCCACACTCTTGAGCAAAGAAACTTTTTGAGAATATTATCGGGTAATAATGGCCAGCCAATAGGTGATGGCTTCAAAGTTATAGAATGCGACACCTTACGAAAATTACAATTGGAAAATGCTCAAACGGTTTCCTTCAACTGCATACATAACAACACAGAAGCTCAGCGCTCTAAAACATTGGCTGAACTTTTCTCTCTCATTACCAACAAATCTTTAATGGGGCAAAAACTTGTGCCCGCTTCGAAAATATCTCAACATCGGCATTATGGACAAAGAAAAGATATCGATTCTCAGCGCAACATTTACTCATTGAGCGGAAGAGAACTTGTGGTTGAAAATCGCGGAAAATGTCCAGAAGACTGCAACGTCACACTTATTTTGAGTGAAAATCGCAATGGAAAGGTTTTTATTCTCCGCAATTTCACTAGTAGTGGCATGTATGGTATGGTTCCAGCTCAATGGCATTTCAAGAACACCAAACCAAATATGTCGGGCTTTGTTATGAAATTTTGGAAATGGAACATAAGCTCGGAATCGACAAATGCTCAATCAACAACATCTGCAGCCAATAGCAATCCTCGCGGCAATGAAACATTTCAAAAAACCCAAACCTCCAAATCAAAATCAAAGTCAGCTAAAACAACGAAAGATAATGCTACTAAGCCCTCTTTTAAACAAAACCACGTACAAAGTAGTTCTCGCGGTAGTGGTACTAGTAGTGACAATAAAACTGAGAGACGACGTCGTGATTTGTCCGACAATCAATTGTCAAATGATGAATTTGATGCCTTCGATCATCTTATTCACCAAAGAGAATCGTATAACATCAAATTGGAAACGATGCGTTTCAAGCGTAGTACCTCACCCTCAACAAATGGTACAAAACAAAAGTCTTCGGGCAGTGGTGGCTTGTTAATGGATAATTATAATATGCAAAGAATTACGGAATCGGTAATATTGGTTTTATTTATTGGTGCTGATACACGCATCGAGAATACCTCGCAAAGTAATATTGTACAATTTTGTCGGAGCGATCGCAAAGAAGTTGTCTGTCAGCCCGATCTAAACAATCAAGAAAATTCTATGCTAATAGCAGATCTAGATCAGGATGGTTCACAGGAACTTGTCTCCTATACTTCAACATTTGTTCAAGCGAATGATGATCCGCAGGACTGGCGTCTAGTAACTTATGTGCGTTTATTGCGTTTACAATCGGAACTACCAGCATTTTATGAGGACGTTAAACACAATTAGAATGAATAAACACAATCATTTAAATACTCTTCTTACGCATTCTTCTTATTAATAAAAACTTAAATATTACATACACATTTATAAATCAAAAATACTTTCTTTTGTTTAGAAAATATTATTATGAACAGAAAAAAACCAAATCAAGTTTAGTAAAGATAAACGATACATTTAGATTCAATATAAATTAAGCGATATGCCATTAAATAATATTCATACATACATAAATAGATAAATATAGAATATTTCCTTGTTTATTTATTAATAAAATTAACTTACATACATTTTATAAACACAATATTATATTTATTTAATCCCAACTGTAATATGATTATGGGTAACTGCGCAAGCTCACCAGACATCACAATAGCGAGTACTCATCTCTAGGGTCAGACCACTTACCCATTATCGTTTGTCTGGACCAATCTAACGATTTCATTGTCTCTGAATGCCTTTTTTACATCAACCAGAAGAAAACATTTCTTCAATGATCTTCCAACACCCTCTAACGTGCACCAAGCCGGGAGGAAGTTCTTCGAAACCGTCACAGCAGCAGTCACTCGCCAAATTAGCGTGATGAAAACCAAAGTACCAACTCTGACGACCCAAGGTTCACACAGCTGACTCATGATATTTTTTTTATTTATTTATTTTTTATTATACAATTATAACTGAGCCCAATGGGCCATATATAGTTAACAAATTTTCCACCTTTTTTTAAAAGCTGGAAAAGCGAAAAAAATGGTTCGATCATCTGAAGAACTGCAACTTAAGTTCAGGAGTTGGTAAGTTGTCTTTGTCTACGAAGAAGGATTAAGTGAGTAAGGCAATACCCAACAACTTGAAATGGTCGCCAAATCTATGTAAAATGTTACGAAGAACTTTTTTGTATAATATGTAAACCCTCTAAATCCCCAAGGCATGGGTCTTTTTTGTCCTTCTTTTAAAAAAGAGCAACAAACACCATTAAAACAGGGATTTAAGGGGTTAAAATGTTCCGCAAAAATATTATCCGCGAAATTTTACTATAAGTCAAAATACACCAAAACTGAAAATTCAAAGTCAGAACATTCCTTGAGGAGTTAGAGGTTTAACATATTCTACAAAAATATTCTCCGTAACATTTTACATAACTGTTCTGAACACATTTTATACCTAAAATGTAAGGATCACATGGTTTCTAATGACGATTAACAATAAGAATGTGCCAGAGTTGGGAAACTTTAACTCCCCCTCAAAAGAAATTCAGATGTAAACTTTCAAAACGCCGATACACGTGTTTTTTTTGTCTCCTCTATCAAAATTTATTGGTCGGACCTCGTAATTTTTTTTGGTGTTGTATAGTGTTATCAATAATATTAAAAAAATTGACCTTTAATACAATTGAAACACACATTTTTTGCAGAAGAACCTGATTGGGGGCATTTCAAAACGCATTTTGATCTAATACACTGTTGTAGTACCATTAAACTCCTTTGATTCATTACTGACATGAACTTATCTGTATTCGCAAATATTAATAACACAGTGATACAATAATGAACAAAAAATTATGCAGAGGTTATCATGTAGCAATTCTCTTTTGTTGGAGTCCATTGAGTACGGAAAAAAATTTAAAAATCGGTTTAGTTTAAATACTATCAGCAATGTCAAAAACCATGTTGGAGTACTTTTTCACTAAAACAAGAAAAACATATTTTACTGACTCACAACCATCTTAGAGTGTGAAAAAAATTAAAGTTGGTGGAAAAAAGTGCGTTTTTTAAACCATTTTCCAACCGATTTTCAAAAGGTCTCTTGTGTTTGGAAAGTAAAACTTATTATTTCACTACATTTGCTGATAAAAATTAGTATTAGTGATCGGGAAAAACGGGGAAAAAAGTCAAAACCTCTGCTTATTTTTGGTATAGCAAAGAACAATGAAAATGTAAAATTGATCGATTAAATGAAAATGATTATAATTCTGTGTTAGACAAATTTTCTAAGAAATTTAAATCAAGCTTAAATAATTTTTTTTTTAATAAAAAGTAGTAGTATATTTTTATAATTTTAATACGTATAACAAACTTGTAAATAATTAATCTATTTCTAAATATTTTATTATTATAAACTAAATAAATATAACCCATTAGGTAATTGCAGCAAATTCACTTTCTATTTGATAATAAAGTATATTTTAATTATTATTTTGATAAAATTTTAAATGTTTAGGCATTTCGATTTTCTTCTCTGCGACCAAATTTCATATCTCTTAGATAGTGGATTGTTTGATCATTAATTAACGATAATATTGTCGTTTTCAGGGTCAATAGAGACGCCAACTTATACTTGAGTGTAACTGATTGCACCAGATTAACAAGTTCACTTATATGTTCTTCCATTTCTTTGCTTATTGTATTTTGATTACATTGAAGTTGAAAACTGAAAAAATTAAATATGGTTATTTAATAGAATACATATGAATCTCACATGCTCTATGAACTGACCATTTTATTGCATTTTCAATAATATCATCTGTAATATCCACCTGTTGCAAGAAATCGTTCATATATGAACGTTTCAACTTAATAACATATTGATATATAATAGCTTCAGACCAGTTGATGTCGTATCCATACGCTCTACTTAGTATTAATGTTTGAGATACGCTTAAAAGGAATTAAAATTTAATTTACAGCAATAATAACTATAAGTTTCATTGTGATTCTAGTATTAAACAATTAAAAGTGCTAAATTTTGATGGAAACAAATTATGGTGAAAAACAAAATTGTGGTGAAAAAAAAATTTTATGAAAAAAATGTTGGTGAAAAATAGGTAAAAAAAATCTAAAATAATTAAAAAAAAATTTCTGAACAAAAAGAAAAATGATGAAATTTTTGGCGAAAACAATTTTTTTGGTGAATAAAATTCCTGTTAAAAAATTAGTTGATACTTTTCGATCCGTAGTTCTATGGTGAAAAAAATTTCAGTTAAAAAATGTTTTGACCCATTTCTGTCCGAATTTCTATGGCTTATATACGTCGTTGGGAGGGTCTTTGAAATGTCAATCATTGCTACTCACTTAGTAATCGAGATATAGATCAAAAATTAAAAAAAAATTTGGGCAAAAAAAAAATTCCAGTTAAAAAATTTGTTGAACCATTTCGATCCGAATTTCTGTGGTGAAAAAAAATTTCATTAACAAAATTCAATAGGCCAAAAATGGAGGTAGTCGTGTTTTTTTTTGCTTTATTGCGACTTTTAGATTTGAATAAGCAACCGAACTAGGACTATACCCGACATATCGATGTATCAATCATGTTCATAAGATATTTGGTGTCTTCGAAAAGTTGATTTCAAAATACAGACGGACAGACATGGCTAATTATTTAACGACTTCGCTATATATATAATTTATGGAGTCGCAAATGAAAAATGTAGAATTTACAGGTTATAAAAATATAAATGTTCTTTACCTTAATTCGTTGTTGACTAAAATTTTAAACTGTTCCCTCGTTTTAACATTTATCACACAGATACATAGATGCAGACCACTTGATGTAGCTGGTTTTTCTAATGCTGTACTAGCTAAATCAATTTGCATGGCTGTTAGTTCAGCTAGCGATGCACTTTTCTGGGCCAGCAATAGTTTATTGTCCAGTAAATAGTTTTCGGTAGCATGTACATAATACTCCAGCGAAAGATTGAGTTGATTAACCATTTCTGCACTACATTTTAGTTTCGATAATTTGCCATCAGTATCGTCAGGCAAGTGAAAAGTATTATATACTTTATTTAGTATTTCTGCGGCATCCTGTTCCCATAATTCAGCCAAGTCTTTGTACATCAAAAAATTTAGAGCAGCTAGCTTGAAAAGTTCCTTTCCCTGCTGGGGAGCACAATATTCGCGTAGATAAGCTAAAATGGCTTGTCTCAATCCTATAGTCTTCTCGATATCAAATTGTCCCAGCAAAGATTCAAATTGTTCATTTTCAATTAGGGTATCAAAACAAAAGAACATTTCGCGATAGCGTCCAATGCCTATTAGCATTCGCACTATTAAGGACCAAGATTTGGCTTGGGCAAGTATTGAGTTTAAAACTTTGGCTCGATTTAGTACATTTGCTATGCCCTCCATGGAGCACTCGTGTACAAAAGCCTGATGGGCTTTGATCAAAAGTTCAACATAAATAATGTTTTGTTTTTTATGTGATAGAACTTGTAGAGGTCGCGCCGCTTGATTTGCATCATTATTATTTAAATTATTATTGGCATTTCCAGTGCTGCTGTTATTTGGTTGGCCATATTGTGCTATAATTTCGGCTAAACGTTCAAAGTATATATTTTGTTCGTATGGCTTGTTATCCTGATATTTACGATACAGCTTTAGAGCATCACAATACTCTAACAGGCATGCGCCTAGCTTAGTACGATCGGGCGTTAGTTCCAGGAATAAATGTAAATCCCTATCAATGTTATAACCCCAGAGATCTGCGTTACGAAACATATGTTTAGCCTGTTGGTCAGGACTGAAAATGTAGAAACGTGGTCGTACAACGGCGGTGGTGATTTCAAAGGCCAATAGCTCGGCAATTTCTTGTGGTTCCATATGAGTTGACGTCAATATGTCACTCACTACCAAAAGACGATGCAAACAAATCTCTTCTGCTATACTCTGCAACAATATCTGCACATCTTTTGTGCGTAAAACATCTAAATACTCTTTGTCTAAGTACATGGCAGCACGATAACAACAGATAACTCGTTTGGCAATGGTGACACCAAACTTTAATTTCGAAGCAATGCCTTGAAGTATGGCCAAAGTTTCTTGTTTTTCTTTCGAGGGTATTTCTTCGAATTCTAAGGTTGAACTGCTGTCCGATAAATAACTACCACTACCACCGGTTGTGGCGCAAAGTGTGCGTTTAGTAAATTTGGAAAACGAGGAACGTTCAATCTCAGCTAACAGCTGACGTTCATCTGCCGACATTGCGTATATGTTGGACATAGATTCCGCCAAAGCCATACAAAATACCACAAAACGCAAGTCCAAGGGTCGCACATCAAAGAGTTCTTGCAACCGTAAAGCTTCAACAATATCGCCATCATCCAGCAAATGATGCAATAAAGATTCCAACTTACTTTTCTGTCTTTCATCTAAATCGATTTTGCTGCTTATATTCAAATCTTCTATGCCAGCCAACTCCTTAAGTTCAAGAAATGATTTGTAGAGCACACATCTTTCAGATAACATTATTTCTTCGTAATATTCGGAATGATACAATGTGAGGGTGGACACATCTTCATCTTCTAGCAGAAGATAGTTTATTATCATGTCATATTCAATTTGATCGCGATCAAATGATTCGTTCGGAAACAAGTGATGATGCTTTATAACATTTAGTGCTTTTTGTAGCACATAGAAGCGAGATCGGAAAGATTTCGAGGGCAAACGGGAGGAGGCGTACAATAGAAAGTTCACAAGGGTCTCTGGCGGCAAGGAGTGCGTAGAAACCTCTTGTTCGTACTGCTCAAAGGGAAACTTATAGTTATCAAAATTCTCCACTGTGGGCAAAGCCAATTGAAGTTCTAAAGAGTTTACCCATTTGCTATAGACAATATCACTGATAGGCTTGTGTAAAAGTGAGGCCAAACGTACAGCAATGTCATATTCTTTGGCTGCCAAAACACAGTTTAAAATTCGTTCATACTCCTTGTTCTCGCCCGACTCGTTCTGTATCAGCTCTATAAAGTTCAGGGGAAATCTTTGCGTGGCTCCATTGCCAGCCAATTGCAGAATTTCACAAAATCCTCTTAACAAACAAAAGTCCAGCTGTGCCGTTATATCACTCAGCCCAGATTGGCAGACACAGGTAAGGAATTTCATTTGATCAGTAATTGATTCAAAATTATTTTTCAAATGTGATAGAAGAAGCCATATTGTTCGTTTCATAAGTTTTTCACGCTTTGACCAGGGATTCAGTGGTAAACGTACATCATCATTACTCCAAGCCAAAGCATACAGATGTAACTCGTGGACGGCTTTGTCACCAAATTCGCTTTGTAAAGTTAGTTCCAGAAAATTGAATAGATGTAGCAAGGCGTTATGAGGATAAAATATAGAAAAGCTTCGCACCAACGATTTAATTTGACACTGTCTTACTAAGTTTTCTATAAGATTCCAGGGAAATGAGTGTATATTAATGCCAACGGCCAATCTTAAAACATTACTCCATTGGTTCGTAGTCACGGATAACCACACCAGCCAGCACCAATCTAGATTACAGTCATCTTTGCCATTTATTGAGGCTGCTAAAACAGCCATTATGGGCAAATGTTGTTCAACAGCTGTCCTTAAATAGTTGACAACAGTTGACGTGGTTGCACGATTTTGTTTTTGTTGCATACATTCGAGGAACTTATTGAGGTCGTCTATTTTTTCAATGTCATTGCCTTTGGTAGCATTTGTATACAGTATAATCAGAGCAAACAGATCGGGGCCACCATTTATACAATCCGCCACAAATCGATCATTGTTCGGTTCCAGATCATTGGCAATACCCGATGATTCATGGCAAGAAGCAAACGACGATGTCATGGTTTCCATGGAGGTGGTAGTAACAGCTGTTTTATTTTCCTTTCTACGTTGCTTATTTTGTTTTAGTTGACGCCGGGTTAGACTTGTGCGACGTTTAAGCCCTGTACTACGCTCGTTTATTTGTGTTGCAAATGCCAATGCTCGTAGCAGATGATCTCCCATTGGAAGTATGGTGAAATATTTTACCAAATTCTTGATTTGATCTAAAGATATTTCAAAATATTGCAATAGCACTAACAGCCGCCAGTAATCATTAAGTGTGGCATAGTGCTGCATTACAAGGGAGACGTGATCATTGCTGGTATTATTAACGCTTCTTGCTATACCATTAATATACATTATGGCAGTATATTCATTTAAAGGAAATATACATTCGTTTTCTAAACGTTGGATTAAAATACGCTCAGATTTTTGCAGTATAGAAACTATATTTTGAGAATGCTGGCTATCCACACCGTTTGTTAGATATTTCTTTAGTTTTAGAAAGCAACGCAATTGTTGCGTATCAAAACCCAGCATTTCACAAAATGCTATGCTGTGCGTAATAACTTCTGTATCCGTTGAGGATGATTGCAGTGCCATGTCGTAGACACATTCACATGCGCTGAATAAGTGGGTCTCCGTAATTTGGGCATAGTTTTGCAATTGTTCCAATAGCATCAGGTAAACAGCATACGCACAACGCGACTGTTTGATGTAGTGTAAAAAGTTTAAGCGAAATGTGTACTGTAGTATGGTTTTACCATCTTGTTTTGGTTGTTCCGAAAATCTAGAACATTTTCCATATACGTTTGCATCCTTTGTTAAGCGTTTAAAATCCAGTTCCTTAAAGGTTTTCAATAGATCATAAACATTTGGCAGGCCATGTTCAATTGTATTTGTTGTTTCATTTTGTTGCTGGTGATGAATAATCTTAAGATAGGTCAGAGTCTTGAGTGTGCCTGAAGTGGCGGAACATTGTAAATTCGACATGGATGGCTCTGTGGTAAGAAACTCAAAAAGTGTTGCCAGTGCTTGCTCTTGTTCAAAATCTACGCCAACGCTCTCCAAATATTTTGTCGCATAAAAGCTTATCTGCAATATTAAGTGTTGAGAAATTATTATAAGCTAGATATTAAAAAGATCTTATAACTATAACTGTATATTTAAATTTATGTGCTAAACCTAATAATTCCTAAATTTAATAATTCTATCAATAGATTTTAATGTTGAAACATTTTTTGAAACAAATTTTCGTCGACTTTTTTATATTTTTTGATGTGAAAGACCTACCTGGGTTCGGACACTTTTTTAAAAATATCTGTTTTAATTTTTTTTAATTTCAAATACGATATAAGCAAGTTCCATACAGTTATAAATTCACCAAAAGTTAATAAGCAGAGCAGAGTTTCAGTTATGAATTTGGACTTTAATCAGAAATTTCCAATTGTATTTCAGAATTTTCCAAATGTATTTCTATCAAATATGTATATACATCAGAAATGCGCAGCCCATAGCACAATTGTGCAGAATCAAATCACACGTATTCTTATGCTCTTACATTTTAGTAGTCGTTGTCCACTCAACGAGACAACTAGGAATACGCATGAGCACTGGTGTATGACTTTTTCTTTATTTTTTCAGTTTTTGTATTTGTGTGTTTGTAGGTGCACTGAATAAAATAAAGAATTGAATGTGTTGGTGAGAGTAAGTGTATTGGTGAGAGGATTTATTTTTGCGAACCTCTGATATACATACATATATATCAGAGATGGCCGAAGCTAAAACTGTGTTTGTGTTGGTGAGCGAAAGAGAACTCCACTGAAAGTTTAGTGAAATAAAAAAAATATGTCAGTATTTTCAGGCTTTATTTGTTAACAATAATGAAGTCAACAATCTTAATCAAATTGTTTGCGACATATTATCATAGTTCATTAATTGAATAATTATCATAGTTCAAAATAAAATAATTTTGATGGTTATTTTATTACGTTGTTTTGATTAATTCAATATCAAATCTGAAAAAAATTGCTTACAGAAGTAAATTTAGGAAAAAAAACGAAACAACACTTCAATGATTTTTTAAGTAATTGTAATTGTAATTGTAATTTTTATTGAGACTTTCACGATAACAATAATTTAGATACAAAAATTGTCAATATCACATTTTATACTTAAAGCTATTAACGTTTTGCTTTATCACATTATAATTGAAAATGCTACATGCATACAAATTAAAATTTCGAATGTATTATAATATATACCAAATAAGTTCGTTAATAATGTTTGCTCCCGACATTAGCAATATCAAACAGAGATGTTCTGTTAAAAAAGGGATAAAAACTAGATAACACTTAAAATTAAATTTTCACATCTGTTAAACAGTGTGCTTAATAAAAACATATAATATAAATCGCAGACAGTTATTAAGAATAACAAACAACGAGATCATCTAAAAAAATGAATTTTACTATATAAAGTTAAATAAAAATAAAATAGAATGAGCTTAACCACGATGGGTCCCCGGGGAGGACTTCTGATAAAATCTAGGTAGCTGATAGACGTCTTGAACAAGGGTGGCCTCAGAATTCCCATGTAAAATACCCACGGGGGACAAATATAATGCATCCAGCCAGCTTGTGTTGCAATCATCATAGTAAATTTCGTTCATTAGGATATTATCGTGAAACTGCAATCTATCCACAAAGTTCCTTTGTAGAGAAAAAGCATATTGGCAGAGTGGGACAATTGACGCTCTGTCGTAGACGTATTTGTTGGAGTAACGTTTAGTGTGAGTTTTAAAATTTCTGTTAACACAGCTTCTCAGGATTTTCCTTTCAAAGATTTCCAGTTCCTTTGCAACTGATGGTGAAATGGTAAACCAAATTTGAAATGCATATAACAAGGCAGATCTTATAGCAGTTTTGTAAACCAGTAGTTTAGTTTTCTGAGGTAAATATTTGTTGTTTAAAATTTTTGAAAGCATACCTGTAATTCTTTTACATTTCGATAAGGTTGCTCTGCCATGATTATTAAATTTGAATAGTTTATCGAATGTAACTCCTAAGTATTTACATGTAGATTTAAAAGGAATAATACTACCATCAAGGGATAGTTGCAGGGACTTGCTCTCTGGTACAACAAACCTTGGGCACTTTCCTGAAGCATTTCGTATGCATATTGCTTCAGATTTTAATGCATTAATTTCAATTCCCCATATTTTATAAAAATTTTCAATAATAGAAAGATGGTGTGAGACCTTGTTAAGGGCTGCCTGCGGTGATACGTCGTGACTGAAAATCAAACAATCATCTGCATATAACATTGCCATTGAATCATGTGTTTCATGAGGGAAGTCGTTTAAATATAAGTTGAAAAGATATGGAGCCAATACGCTGCCCTGTGGCACTCCGCTTTTTACTTGTCCAAATTCAGATCGCATCGAATTAATTTGCACGCAGAATTGACGATCAGAAAAATAACTTGAGAATAATTTCACTAAATATGGATCAATCTCTAGGTTGATTAGTTTATACAAAATTCCTTTGTGCCACGCTGTATCGAACGCCTTTTGAATATCTAGTGACACAGCCACAGTACATTTCTGTTGTCTTAAATTATTAGTCACATTGCTATGAAATTTCAATAGTGCATGCGCTGTTGAATGTGTCCGCTTGAAGCCAAATTGAAAACAAGATATTGGATCAAGAATTAAGTCATTCTCCAGCTTCTGCTTCAATATATGTTCCAGAATTTTACCCACATTGGACAACATCGATATCGGTCTAAAATCCTCCAGTCTCTCACTTTTTCCTTTCTTCTTAATGGGAATGATTTTCCCATTTTTCCAGCAAGATGGAAAGTAACCATTGTTGATACAATTATTAAAAAGTATTGTAAGAAATTCTATTGTTACATCAGGTAATCTCTTTAGCAGGAAGTTGGAAATGTCATCTAGACCAGAAGACTTTTTACTGTTTATACTTTGCATGATATTTTTCACTGTAGCTGGTTTAACGAAATGAAAACAATCTTCATTTTCCAAGGAGTTAAGTGTGTCGTCGAAGGAGTATATGGATGGAGGAATATTATACATATAGGACGAAATACGATCGTCCACACCAGTTATGCATCTTTGGGGCCGTTTTTCGGCATAAATTTCGGAATAATAGTTCCGAAATACCTCACATTTTCCGTTGTCGTCGTATATAGGTGTATCTTCAAACAGCACCTTATCAGAAAATGATGATTTCTTGTTGCCAGTTATTCTGTAAATTTCCTTGAAGGCATTTGGCCCAGGATTAATTTTAGCCAAACGTTTGTTGAACAGTTCAGCTTGCTCAATGTTTATTAACTCCTTAATTAATATATTTAATAATTGGATTTGCTTTGACAAGACTATATAATCACTACCGAGCCTATTACCAGCCCTATGATAAATTTGTTTAAGTCGTTTTTGCCATAAGTATTTAATACGATAGAAGTTCTTAATTTTGTCCGAAATTATGACTTTTTTGTTTCCAAGAAAGATTTTTTGGGAGTGCATGTTAGCTACAGAATTGCAGACCGTTGTGAATTCTGATATTAATTGATCTATTTCTTCATTTGGTAGATTTCTATTGTCAGGTGGCATTATAGCAAATGTTTGCACTTCCATATCACGACGAAAATTCATCCAATTTGTATTTTTAAATGATGTAAAATAACTTGGGGGTGACAAAACAAAATCAACGGAATTAAACTGGAGTTCCATTTTTATAGGAAAGTGGTCAGAAAAAGTGGGCAAGCCAAAAATGTTGTAATTTGGGTAATCAGTGTTGATCAGGTTCGAACTGAGCAAAAAATGATCGAGATACGAGTCGCCATTAAGAAAAGAAGGTTTATTGTCCGAAAAACGGATAATATCCAGTGTGTGATCCTGGAGCCACTTGTGCAAATATCTTCCATTGCAGTTATGGTTACGGTCCCCCCAAGAACAATGTTTTGAGTTAAGGTCGCCACCAACTATTACACCGTCAAAAGTTGTCGAAGCATTGAGTATTTTTGATAGGCCGTTGCTGATGGTGACTTCGTTTGAGTTGCATGGAATATAAAGTGATCCAATTAAGATTTCTTTACGGGTGTTATCAATATTCATTTCGATTTTTAAGAAAACATTATTAAAATTAATTTCATTAATTCTAATTCTGCTATATGCAATGGTGTTATTGATTATAATCCCAACCCCAATTGAAGAATAATCATAGATAAAATTGTAACCTTTGAGTTTTATATTTGCATTCCCTCTGATATGGCACTCCTGTATAAACGCGATATCTATTTTGTTGTATGTTAGTAAATTTAAGAGTTCTATACGTCGACTTGTATCTACAAGCGAGCGTACATTAAAAGTAAGAAAATTAAGCCTTCTACGGGTCATAAGTACTTTGAACTTTAGTAAGTAGCCTTTTGAATTCCAATTTAGCTGCGTCTTTTGGCATTTTAGTATATTCTTTTATGAAATTTTCAATTTCCCTTTCCAGTGTTAGCTGTTCTGGTTCCATAAAAAATTTGGCTAATTCCAAAAACTCTTTGATTATTGGGGATATGTTACTATTTTGTTCGGGAGATCTTGGAGAAGGCTTATGGTTATAAAAATTGCTTGCATATGAAACTCCAGGAGTTACTGTCGAGATTGGAAATAAACTTGCAACATTCTTGGCTGCATGTGCTTTTCTTTCTTGGGCTTCGTTTAATTTAGATTTTCTATTGGCAGTGTATTTCTTATAAACTGCACAGCCTCTCCAGTTTGCTGGATGACCTGATTGGCCGCAGTTAATACAAATCGGTTCCTCGTCCTTCTTACCACATTTACCAGGTTCATGTTGTTCCACGCATTTCACACATTTAAATTCACGATTACAGTTTTTTGCCATGTGGCCCCATAGTTGGCATTTGCGGCATTGAATCTCCCGCTCGTTCCTTTTGGGTTTTTCCCAAATTATAACTTGATTTAAAATGTATTTGATGTGTGTTATATCCTTGAGCCCCTTGCCCTGCTGAAGGGTGACCAAATATAAGCCAGTGTCGCTATTGTTCCTCTTAGAATAATTAGTGGTAAACTTTGAGACTTTATCTATAGTATTAGGAATTTCATTATCCAGGTAAGCTTTTACCTCATCAACCTCAGTTTTGAAGTGTAATCCACGAATGACGAAGGACATTTGACGTAGTTCTTTTGGGGTGAATGAGTAAGAATTTACCTTCTTTTCTTTAAGCAAGGCCATCATCTCGTTGTACACATTAATATCTGAAATAAATAGTTTGCTTTTGTGCCTATTAATATTCTTTATCTTGAAGTTAATCTTCGGTTTCCTCGCCTCAAGTTGTTCTACTAGAACCTTTACATTAACGTCGTACATAATTATTGGTGGGCAAAATAATTTGCTAGGCTTGGCCTCCGGCCGGGTGCTGCTTTTGCCATTCTCAACGTTAGGTATTACCAAATCAGCAAGTATTTGATAATAGTTCTGAGATTTATTGGTCGTCCCGTTGCCACCATCACATATTTTGGAAACATCAACTCCTATTGGTGAATCTGATTCGCATCTTTTTCTTTTTGTCTTGCAAAAGCTACCATTATCGCATATACTGCTGCCACATATAAGACAGCCGATTTCTGTCGTTGTTGCTTGTGTAGTCACAGCAACGTTCTCACCAACTACCATTGGATCCATATCCAACGCACCATCAAAGTAGACTTATCGTCAAAATATATAAATGTATCCTTTAATCCTATATTATCCTATTTAAATCATGATGATTTTTTAAGTTTGAAATATATTAAACAATTAAAATATTTCTTTCAGTGTTCATGAAAAATATCAATACACCAGTGATGTTCATCCCATACAACAATTGTTTAAAAAATTTAAACACATTTGTTACGCTCTTTTAAAGAGCGTAATAAATGTCTAATTTTTTCAGAAATTCAATAAGCATTGTTGTTGGTTGGTTTTTGGATGAAGCATAGCAAACACACGCGTTTCAATTACAATTGAACACAAAAAAACAAAGTTAAAAATAAATAAAAAATTTGAGAGTATTTCGGCCGTATAATGTATATTCTTTCATTTCCTTAAAATTTAAATTATATTCATTTAATAAATTGGTTTTATTTGACAAAAATTCTAAATTTAAACTTTCTTCATTTTGTTATTATTTTAAGTGTTTGACATTATGTTTGCTGGGTAGCTCTATCACCAAATATCTTCATTTTTATTTTTGAACATCACTGCAATACACCCGCTTAGCATTTGCATTATTTGTGTGAAGACTAAACAAAAGAGAATAAAAATATGTGTGTGGTTAACATGCACAATTAGATAAATCACATAGATCGGACACTGTCTTGTCAAATACCTAACTCAGTTGTAAAAAACCTAACTATTGGGTGTATGACTAAAAAATGCGGTATTTTTTAAAATTTGTAGCTTTAATTTCAAAACATTTGTACAATATAAATTTATTCACAGTATTGCTCATTGTTAGTTATGACCTTTTCCCATCTTTCTGGCAACATATATATGGATTACGAGCAAAAAGAACTGGTCATCTTTTGAGGTCAAGAACGAATCAAGCAAATATCGGATACTCTGTTCCAAAGTGAAGATTATAACAGAGCGAGAGAAAAAAATACAATTTTCAATAGACGTGTGTGATATATATACACATCTGCTCAAAATAATAGATACACCTAATTGGAAAAAATTTAAATGGCGGTAACATTGAAAATTTCCTCGCAAGCGTTAAGAATACATCATATTATTAAAATTTCTATCTGGCAATGTCATGTCAGTCAAAAATCTGGCAACTATTTGCTTTCATGTTGATTTTTAAAAACGAATTTATTTGAATTACAAAAAATTATTTGCTCATAAAAATAGATACACATCAGTAATTTGTAATTTGTTTATATACAATTTTTTTTTTGTGCAATTTTTTGTTCCTATTTACGTGAAACAGTAAGTATAATTTAAATTTTAGCAACAATTTTATAAAAAATAGGACTCTTTTGAAGAAAATGGGACGAAATCATCATTGTACCGAAGATGAGAAAAAAATTGTTCAAACGATGAGAAATCAAGGAAAATCATTACGGGAAATAGCAAAGAGCATAGGAAGATCTTTACATTTTGTCCAAAATGCTTTATCTAAAAAACAAAAAAGAGAAACTCGCGGTAGACCAAAGAAAACCAGTCCAGAAACAGATAGGCGGATCGTCCTTATGGGTAAAAAAGACCCTTTCATATCATCGAAAGCTATTTCTGCGGAGCTATGTAACGAAATCAGTCCACAAACAGTTCGTCATCGTCTTTTACAAGCTAAATTGCCGGGAAGAATTGCCAGAAAAGTGCCACTAATGCGCCAAAAAAATATCAAGACAAGATTAGAATTTGCTAAAGAGCACTTACAATTGTCCGGGTGTGAAGGCGAAAAAAAATGGAGAAATATTTTATGGAGCGACGAACAAAAATAAATTTGTTTGGAAACGACTGCCAAAGAAATGTACGCCGACCAAAAGGAAAAGAATTCCACGTTAAATTTACAAAAAAGACGGTAAAACATGGCGGGGGAAACATAATGGTTTGGGGTTGCTTTTCATGGAATGGTGTTGGTCCGATATTCCGAATAGAAGATACCATGAATGCTAGTGGGTATAGAGACATATTGGAAAACGTAATGCTTCCATATGCATCGGAAAATATGCCATTAATATGGACATTCCAGCAGGACAACGACCCAAAACATAGTTCAAGATTAGTTAAAAACTGGTTCTTGGAGAATAACGTACCTGTTTTAAGCTGGCCCAGCCAATCCCCTGATTTAAACCCAATAGAAAACTTGTGGAGTGAATTAAAGATAAGGCTTTCGAAGGAAGTTTTCAAAAATAAAGACGATTTATGGGAGAAAACGCAAAAAATATGGTACGAGATTCCATTGGAGAAGTGTCAGAACTTGATATCCAGTATGCCCAGAAGAGTGGAGAAAGTTTTACAAAACAAAGGTGGATATACTGGATACTAGCTTTACTTTAATAATAAACTAATTTTTTTAAGATAAAATTTATTAGCTTTTGTTTAATAAGAATTTTTAAAAATGTATCTATTATTATGAGCACCAAATTTTTCGAAATTTAAGAAATTTAATTTACTTTATAATATTTATTATTAATTATGAAATATTTTGTTTTTGTTTTTTACTCTCCTTTTAACTATAAATAAAAATCGACTGAATTTTTTTTATAATTTTACAATATACCATTATTTTTTTTCGTTTTTAAAAAATAAATTTTGGTGTATCTATTATTTTGAGCAGATGTGTATATATGTCTTTCCAAACTCTTTCCACACCACAACCATTTCGACATTTTCTTTTGTTTGTTTTCTATTGCCATATTACTGAAACCAGCTGATTCATATCTGTACAATTTGTGTTATATTAGTTGTGTTCGCATACTTGATAATTTGTACAAATTATGACTGGAAGTTACGGGATTCCGTTCGTTTACTTTTAAAAACTTGTAACGAGAGAGCAAGAGAGTGGTAAAAGTGACAGTTCGTAGATAGAAAACATGATATTTTTTTCTGGACATTTTTTGTCCAGTAAAAAATATCAACATAAAAAATATGTTTAAAACACATTGTTGCAAATGTAAACAAAACAAAAAAGTTGAAAATTAACACAATTTACATGTCTTGCTAAGAAAAGAAGTAAAATAATATAAAACAAACATTTTAAATTGATTTATAATAAAATTCAACTTATTTTTACAAATGGTTGTTCGCGTACTTTTTTTTGGATATTTTTTAAATTGAGAGTAAATATATTTTTACGCTCTAAATAAATTTACTGTATAATTTTTACTGGAAAGTACGCGAACACACTTATTGTTAAAAAATTTCATTATTGCAATAATGAAATTATTGCAATAATGAAATTCAAATCATGATTTGAATTTAACAATTTGTAAAGGCTGCCTATTGGCCATAATCGGTCATAAATTTCTACTTAATAATATTTTTTACATTTGTCCACATTTTCATTAGTATACATCTATTTTTTTAAACAAGCGATTTGAAAAAAAAATATTAAATAAGTGCTATTTTCATTATTATATTTGTGATCACCAGGGAAACCAAAAATATGCTCTAAAAAACCTGTTTTATGCGCATAAAATATGCACTTAAAAACGAAAAATATGCTCATAAAATATTAAAAATATACACTTAAAAATATTTGGTTATTGTTTGATTTCAAAGTTTTATTAAAAAAATATATAAAAAGTAAATAAAACATTGAGCTCATAAATTAAAATTGGTATTATAGGATTAAATTTCGATTTTAGTGACTTCGGCAATACAGAAAAATAGTTTGATTCAATTCATTTTATTATATTTATCAATAAATTACTATGTGTTAAGTTTTCAAACTAAATTGTTTTCGATTTCCGTAGAGTTTCTTAGACTATCTTTATCAATTGATTTGTCTCATCTTTTAAATAGCCTAATACTTCAAAATTTTTTAATAATAAGTGGCATAATATTTAATTTTGTCAATCCATGTGCCCCAATGTTTATGGGATGGGTAAAAAATTGCAATGGATTTTGTAGCTTTCATCATGTATGTAGTTTAACATATAAATAAAATCGGCTTCTAAATTTAAATATGTAGAATTATCAAAAAACCTTACAATAGTGGAGTGATTTGTTCTGTTTAAGACTGCGTCAATTAAAACTCAAAATACCGTCACTTTTCCTATGTTTCTTCCTTACTCATCCATTGTTTCGTCTTTCTTAACATCTTCGTTAACAATTTGAGTAAAAAATCTATGATTTGAACGCGAGGTTTTCGATGGATCTTAATAATCAGAACATTTGTTGAATAGTTGTTTAAATATTAGTGGTCTGTAGCAAACTTAAGTTTGATTTACTTAATATGTTGCCCATAATAACATACAATTTTAAAATTTTCTTTTAATTTGTTTACATTATTTTTACTATTTGTTAAATTTTGATGTCTGTGTATATTTCTAATTTAATTAAAATAAAATAAGCTCTCATATGTCAACGAAAATTCATTAAAGACAAGTCGATTATGGGTACTCTCATTTTTTCATTAAGTAGTTAGGACCATAGTAGAAAAATAGAAGGTAGTTTCATTCTCTCTTTATTTTTTAAAATTCTACGTCTGACATGCTTAAGGATTTTGACGTTTTCGTTAAAATAGTAATACCATATTAATTAAAAATTTTCCCATATATTCTTTGAAGTTTTTGAAAAAATTAATACATAATTTTCATTAATTTGAAGAATATTAAAAAAAAATATTTACTATCAAATTGGGATCAAAGGTAAGATTTTCATTTTCAAATATTTCAAAGCTAATTTGTGAACATTATTTTAAGATTTAACAAACATGAGTTGCATTTTCCCCAACTGCGAAAATACCAAATATTTTTGCAAAAATTCGAATGTAAATTTTTTTAAAGTCCCTACATTACCTAACAAACGACAACAGTGGCTGGATGTATGTAAAACTTGTCAGAGGGTGGATTTGGAACGTTTAAATTAAATTTTTTTAAAATTTAATGAAAATTATTTGTCAGGTAGCCCAAATTATATTAGGAATTGAATCATTAACTTCCAACACAACATACTTAATACATTTTTATTTAAATACTAAATTATAAATTACACAATTTTTGTAAAAAATGTCTCTAAAATAAAAATAATTTTTAGGAATGTGGCAACGCTTTTTATAATGCTCACAAAATAAGGAAACTTCAAAAAACCTTATTTGAAAAAAAAAATTTTGATTGAAACTACCTTCTATATTTTTATCATGGTTAGGACCATAGTAGAAAAATAGAAGGTAGTTTCATTCTCTCTTTATTTTTTAAAATTCTACGTCTGACATGCATAAGGATTTTGACGTTTTCGTTAAAATAGTAATGCCATATCAATTTCAAATTTTCCCTTTGGGAATACATAATTTTCATTAATTTGAAAATTATTAAAAAAATAGAAAAAATATTTACCCAACAACAACAACAGTTTATGGATATATGTAAAGCTTGCGAAGAAGATTTGCCAAAACAGCCAATGGTGTGCTCCGACCATTTAGTTAAAAGTAATATTTCAGTTAAAACAAAGCATGTGAGATTGGATATGAATGCTGTCCCAATGAACACAAGGTAACTTCAAAATAACTTTTGGGATATATATCACCGATTATTACCGATCATAATCCATTAACTATGCACACTGGAGTAGAATCGAAATTATTTGAAAATAAATCTCGTATTTCTAAACGGCGTACCCAAGGAATATTCGAGTTTAAGATTTGAAAATGAACCCCACAAATACTTCAATGGCGGCGCTATGGGACCCAAAGTAGGGCACCTTCGACATGTAAATTTGATAAACGCGTGCCATTTTTTGTTTTCCATCAGACTTTTTATATTTTCTGAGAGTGCTCGGCTAGATCTTGAAACTACATTCTTCCGTGTGCTACTTGTCTCTTATAATTAAACATCCATTTAAAAGATATAAAATATTTACATAGTAATAAAATAAATGAAGAAAATACATACATATAAAAATAGTCAACGTGTTTTAATAAGTAATCGAACGTTAGGAATTGAATCAATAACTCCCAACACAACATAATAAATTTTTATTTAAATAATAAATTAAATTACACATTTTTTGTAAAAAAATTCTCGAAAATCATAATAATTTTTTGGAGTGTGGCAACGCTTTTTATAATGCTCACAAAAAAAGGAAACTTCAAAAAACCTTATTTTTAAAAAAAAAATTTGATTGAAACTACCTTCTATATTTTTATCATGGTTAGGACAATTAACATTGGACATTACAAATAAAAAAAATTTTGAAATAAGGAACTACAATGTAAAATAAAATTACATTAAAAAAATCAAAATGATGAAAAAAATAAAATATGCAACAAAAATATGCAGTTTTTGCCCTGGTGATCACAAAGAAATTAAAACAAAAACAACAATCGTATGTGTGATTATTGTGTGTAATTTTTTAGTTTGAAATTTATTTTCTAGTTTCCGCTCTATGTGTATTTATCTATGTTAGTAATTATTAAATCTACAACATATTGAGATCAATTTATATAAATTGAGGCAAATGTACTCACCTCCTTGAAACCTTCTAGATCCTGAAAAGAATTAGTTTTCAATACAACTAAAAATTTTAAAAGAGGTCTGTGTTCGCTTAACAGTTCAGACAGCTCTTCGAGTTGACGTGTTCCCACAAAGTCGTATAATAGCAAATAGTAAAACTTATGATCAAACATAAAACGTGCCAATGGCAAACCCTTTATATTATCGTTATTTTGGTCAAAACTTTCTGTGAGACAGATTCGTTGCAACACAGCTGGTACAGAATGTATTTCGTCTTCGAAGAAATACCCAGCTGAAGCGAAATAATTTCGTAGGACACTGTCGCTGTTATCTTGCAGAGAACGTAATGCGTATTTATACATTTCACTTTCAAGAGTCCATTGAAAGTACTTCGATTCTAATTCGGAAAGACCTGCAATACATGGTTTGTGGTCCTTTGAGGTATGCTGAATTCTACACCATCGTATGATTTCTTCGATTTGTTTGGTATCAATTAAATAATCCCACATAACAAATTTGTTAATATGTTGTAGAAGAACTTGATTATGTGTCTCAAAATATAACTCTATCATAAGTCTTTGCTGAGTAGCAGAATCCAAGGCCATTAAAGATTCCAAATTCACACGTCTCATATGTTTTTTTATGTTTGCCATGATGGTTTCGGATTTTTTTATTTGCTGCAGCAGCTCCCAATGAAATTTTAAATTTTGCATATGATGTTCGTAGTCATCGCAGGGCTCTTTTTTAATCAAATGCTCCATTATTAGTTCTCGTAATTCCGGATCATTGGATTCACATGCAAACTGATAGTAAAAACATTTAACATCTCGTTGTACATTGCGTAGGACATTTTCGGCCTTACACACCAAACGTTCTGTTAACAAACGATTCACGTAGGTTTGTACAACATCATGGAAGAACAGCTCATACTCTGTCACAGACATTTTTCGTTTTCGAGCCCAATATTGTATGCATAATTGAATATGTTCTCCCTTTGTAGCCACCTCCTTAATAAGAGCGACTTCACTAATTCCAGACCATGATTTAAAAATTTTATCACGTTCATTATTTGCCATATTGTAGATAATTCACTTTTCTGTTTAATTTCAAATAAAACTATGCATATCTTTGCTATTTTCTTCCCAGCACGGTTAACGACGCCTATTAAACCAAATGCATTTAATTATTTCAGCTAATTGTTCTTAAAAAATACAGATAAGCAAAACAAAAGCAAATTTGTTTGTTATCATCTTCTTCTTTTTTATATCTGTTGCACTGTTGTACCTTATAGTACAAAATGATTCTTGTTGATAACACAGTTTATAGTGGAAGCCAGTGTTACCACAAGTACAAGTTGTAGTGGCAACACCGAAGTGAAGTTTTTGCGATTTGAATTTGGGGGGTCTATCAGCCAAAAAATCCCATAAGAATTACACAGGCATCAGCATGTGAGCGGCTGATGTCAGCCAATTGGCTGATGTATACAACCAAGTCGAATTCACACAAGGCGGAGTCAGTCAAACAGCTTATAATTTTTTTTTTTCGCTTTTTGGTTCTAACAACTGTCAAACCTTGTTTTTATATTTAAATATCTACATATACTAAGCTTATTAATAAAAAATTTATTGTTTACATAAATAATTAAAGCCCTCACTATTCAATTATCTACACTATATTAAGTTTAAATACTTATTTGTTGAATTTTTCATTTTGGTTTTTTGACATTTGTTAAGACCAATCGTTGTTTTTGTAGAACTGACACCACCTTATATGAATGCGCCTTGTATACAACCTTAAAATGAATTCAAATTAAATTCTCCACTTTATCTTTTGCAGACGTTACAAAAACAAACTCTCCAAATACTTTTAATTTAGAATTGAAGTAAATCACACTAACATTTTGTTTTAAAACTTTAGTAATTCGACATTAATTAATAACTAAAGCAAGCTATGGATTTAAGTGGTAATAAATAATACGTAATTGTTTATATTAATAAAAACATAGGAAATAGTTAACGAGAATATAAAAAAAAATTATTACAAAATGTGGTCATCTAATTTTCTTTTAGCGTATAGTTTGCAAAAGTTAAATCGGGAAAAGCGTGAAAGGCAACCAAATTGGACGGAGTCTGAGAAGCAGATGCTATTGTCTCTGACGCGTATACATCAGTCAATATTGGAAAATAAAAGTAGTGATACAATGACCATTAAACGAAAATCAGAAGCATGGGATGAAATTGGCATGAGAATGAAAGCGGCTGGCTTTAATCGGTCCAAGGAGCGACTTAAGCAACAGCTGGGAAGGATACGTGCGGCGGAGGCTAAGAAAATTAAAGATGCAATCGAAAGAAATTTAGCAAGAGAACACGGCAAAAGTGTAAATATTTCCACTAATATAACAATTGAGAAAAATACTAGTTCCCAAATGACCGCATATATTAATGGTGATGAATATGATGCTGAGATCCAACACATATCAACTAAATCAACTTCTTTACCAGTGCATGTGTTATTACCAGAACAACATTGCATTAAAACAGAAAATACACCATCAATTGAAGATAATGAATGTTCTGGAGAAGAGCAACTGAAGAATACCAAAACAAATGTAAGTAATTGTACAATATTGAATACTTTCAAGGATAACAGCAATGAAAATGACAGCAAAGTTGTGGACAATATGCATTTCATGTTACAAACTGTCCAATCTTTAGCGGAAAAAAATTGTAATGTTAATACAGATATTATAACTAATGGGGGTATAATTGAAGCGAAAGCGGCTAACGCTATAGACGTTACAAGCACAATATTATGTCCAACAGCCTCATCTAACATTAATAACTCTTCAATAAATTTAAAAGATAACCATATTATTAGCCGCAGTGGAAATGAAGAAAACACCACTTCTTGTAATTCAGCAGCGCCAAAAAAGCGTCGATTACGCTGCTCACGTTCAAGACCCACGCGTACTTCGTTTACGCGCGATCAAGGTTTACGACAATTGTATATGTATCGCGTAGCAGTTGAGCGCGAACGTTTACGTAGCTTGAAGCTACAACAGAAACGTGACCGAATTCTATATCGTAAAGATGTTGAAATACAAAATTTAAAATTGCAAATACTGCGCAATCTTACCAATCAGAATCGCGATTCGAATCGCATTAATTTGTAAATAAACTCTTGTATATTTAATCGTATTTTAAACATTTGTGTCTTTGTCCAATATATTAAGTTTTTTTTTTTCATAAAATGATTTTGAATGAAATGTTTCAATATTACAACTTCCCTTAAGCAAATTTTGTCTTTGTTGGGTAATGTAAAAATTTGTTAAAAAAATTATTTTAAAATGTTCTTGCGTATGATAGTCTTTACTGTAATTTAAATTAATTTATTAAATGTATGTTATTAAATTTACTTATTTTGTTGTCTAGTCATTATTTTGGTTACCTTATATACAGTTGTGGAATGTAACTTAAAATACTAATCTGAATTTAATACATATGTATGTACATATATCGGTATTACAAATGCCTTTAATATTTAATTATTTTCATAAAAAATAAAAATATTTAAAAAATAAATAAGGTTTCTTAAATATCAACATATTTTGTTGATTCAATAAAAATAAATTGGAGTTGTAATTGATCAACAGATTGCCAATGTTCCATCTAGGCTGTCTTTGGGTCTTTGCTTACTGAAGGTAGGTGTATACATTAGATCTCGCTTTGTTAATGTATTATGGTAATCACTACATTGATGTCAAAGGTTCGAAAGAATTGGGATGCGTTCGTAAATGCAGTAATGAGCTGCAAACAATTGCAACAGTTAACTAAATTATGTGATGTTTGCATAAATTGTCTGTATCAATGTCAAAAATTTGCATTAAAAACTGTTTGACTTAAATCAATAATGGTAAATTTGTTACTTATTTACTACTTCATTATGAATTAATTCATAGGCTTAATTCCTTTGTACTTCAAATGTATTGAATTCATTCCTATGAGAATAAAGACTGATTATTGAATTAATACCTTATTGAATCATTAAAATTTATTTTAAATCCATTACAAAATAACTTTAAAAATTAATCTATTACAAAAAGGCCAATTTTTTTTTTAAATCTATATAATATCAGTAGAGAACATCCGGACCGATTTAGACAAATTTTTTTTTTAAATGTTGGTCATAGGCCAGCTTAGGTTTTTACAGAATGAAAAATTGACCACGCCCACTTTTACGCCCACTTTTTTCGATTTATCTAAAATCGAAAAAGGGCTACATCGATTTGGCTAATTTTTTGTTTAAATGATCATAGTTTTTAAATAAAAAAAATTGTCCACGTCCACTAATACGCCCACTTATTAAATATGATCAATAAATGATCAAATGATCAATTTTATTTCAGACCAAAATTCGATTACTTATATAAAAACTCATAATATCTAAATTCGGTAATAACTTGGCCAATAAGCGTTGAAACAAGAAAAGGAGCTCGATCTGTGATCACTCATATTTCTGACCAAAAATCGATTTTTTTATAAAAACTCAAAATATCTAAATTCGCTAATAACTTGTCCAATAAGCGTTTATATAAAAACTCAAAATATCTAAATTCGCTAATAACTTGGCCAATAAGCGTTTAATCAAGAAATGGAGTTCGATCTGTGATCACTTATATTTCTGACCAAATATCGATTTTTTGTATAAAAACTCAAAATATCTAAATTCGCTAATAACTTGGCCAATAAGCGTTTTTATCAAGAAAAGGAGCTCTATCTGTGATCACTCATATTTCTTAACAAAAATCGATTTTTTATATAAAAACTCAAAATATCTAAATTCGCTAATTACTTGGCCAATAAGCGTTTAATCAAGAAAAGGAGCTCGATCTGTGATCACTCATATTTCTTAACAAAAATCGATTTTTTATATAAAAACTCAAAATATCTAAATTCGCCAATACCTTGGCCAATAAGCGTTTAATCAAGAAAGGGAGCTCGATCTGTGATCACTCATATTTCTGCCCAAAAATCGATTTGTTATGTAAAAATTCAAAATATCTAAATCCGCTAATAACTTGGACAATAAGCGTTTAATCAAGAAAAGGAGCTCGATCTGTGATCTCATATTTCAGACCAAAATTCGATTATAAAAACTCAAAATATGTGCATTGATTTACATGTATTCTGTTGTTGCAAGACTTTCATTCAATAATACGTTTTTTTTATATTTTTAACTATTTTTACCCTTTTCAAACCGCTTCTCACAAATAGAACACAAGCATTTTTTAACTTGGACAGGACAACGTTTGTCGGGTCAGCTAGTTTATATATAAATGATTAAGAAAACATATTTCAATTCAATTTGTATTAGATTTGAATTAACAAAAATTTAATATTTTAAAGGTTGAATAAATTCTGTTATGAATTAATTCAACAGTGAATGAATTGTATTTCAATAAAAGCATTTGAATGAAGATAAATAATTAGATGTTGGTAATGAATTTATGGAGTGAATGGCTGACATTTTTTTAATTCCGAATTAAAATTGTATTGAATTAAGGTCAAATTTAATTAATTAATTCGAAGCTCTAACTGAGGTATACTCTGATGCAATTTCGCTGATACTTACGCAAAAAGGGAGTCTTATAAGAAGTTCTATAGGTCATAGCACAAATTTAAGCCTGTACAACTCAGTTACAACCCTAAAGGTGTGTTTCGGGTAATTGCCATCCAGCATCTTTCGCTTCGGCCGTCTTATAGTAACCGTCTCATGATTTTTTTTATAATTTTTGAAACTGTTGATTTATTAGTTGAATATTTATCACAGATGATTTTTTGCTACAATCCATTACTAAAATCGTTTATTTTTTTGTTTTTTTAAATTTTTGCATGTTTTGACTTTTAGCTTATTTTGTTTTGGAGCTTTAAGCTTATTTTAAAGAAAGTCAAGCTCAAAAAACGTCACATAAAACTAAGGAAAATAATTCCCGGGAATTCTCGCATAATTTCCCGGGAATTCCCGTGAAAAACTCTAGTATGTACCTATTTAGTGTTACAATTTAAAATACATATTTTTTCTACATATAATAATTACAGTTAAAGTGATTTTCAGTAAACAAAATCGGAAGCAATTTAAAACATTTAGCAACAACAAAAAATAATTGCAACTGAACAAAAAAAAAAAAAAAACTGTTTAGAAATTTTCTTATTTCAAACAACAAAACAAAAGATACTATGGATTTTTTTGTGTAATCTCAAGTTATTTATTAAGTATGTAAGCAAGTATATTTGATTTGTTTTATTGAACGCGTACATTAAGTGGATTTAAAATACGACCAGCCATTACAGCAACATCCAAATCACGATCAATAATGAAAAACATAAACGGATGATTTACAGATATTTGTATGGGTTGTGTCTGTGCTCCATTGTTGCCTAAGATAATGAAATGTACAAAAAAAAAAGAAGACAACAGAATAAAACAATCAATTTCGATGTAGTATGACGAGTACCATAGTTAAATCTTAGAAAATATTCATGTGCAAAAGTATTTAAGGTGTCTAGGTATAGTAAATGTGCCCTTAAACGTTTTGCTTGGCTGATTAACTAAATGGTGTGATGTACTTGTTGTATGTAAGAATGCAAATAATGTAAAAATCAGTTTTGTAATATCAAATACTTACGTCTTAACTGATTGATGGGATTTGTACGTATATGTACATTTATTGACTGTTCGATGTGCTTGACGTAGGTGCTTTTTTCATCTGTCATTGGACGAAAGTCTGCACGATTTGGTTCAAAAATATCACAAATACCCAGCTACAAATAACGGAAGAGAACATTTTAAAATAAAAACGAATTCATTTAAGCAATTTCTATAGATTAACAACAACTTTTCCCTGTCTGTTTCTGCATGTGGCACAAATTTGTGCCTCAGAAGAAATTTGTACTTACATTTTGCAAATCATTTGTTAAAAACATTGTTCCGTGCAACCTAAAGTCCGGTATTATAGCTTGCACCCATTTTGGTTTTAATTGTTTTCGCATCAGACGCAACTTTGGACCAGCACGTAACGATGAAGCCGCAGCAACCAAATCTGTATTGTAATCGGGCAGTAATATAATTAAATTATATTCTGGTGTATCTAGTTCCAATTCTAAAACACTCAGGCGCAGACGATCGAAATATTTATAATACAGGACGGCATTGTACACTTTAAATGTGGTATAAATGACATGTTGATTATTCAAATAGAAGACATGACTGATAACATCGGTATTATAATTTGTATGTTTTAAGTTGGACGATGTCTGAGAGGTGGCTATGAAATTTGGATCTGTGTCAACTTCGTAATCATTGGATACTTGAACGTATGTTGGTAATCCAGTAAGGGCTGATCCTGTGGTCAGATGAGTGTGCAATTGGGATTCGGCATTGAAAAGGGTAACGAATAGATTAGTATCGAATTCTTTGAAACCAAACAAATGACGTTTATTGCGACTAGTTAGACGGCTGGATTTTCTCTGGGCAGGTAGATAGTTCATCTGTGGCTTAGTTTTGGGCGTCAAAGGTGCTTGCAATTTGGCACTGGGCAACCGGGTGACTCGTGCCTTTTGTATGCGTAAAAACGGCTCTGAATTTTCTTCAGCCACAAATGATGATATTAATTCGGCCGCTTCATTTGTTTCCGTTTCTGGTTGCATTGAAACTGTTGTAATTTCAGTGGCTGCCGATGTCGATGTCTCAGTAGATGAAGTTGTTACTTCTTGCGCTTTCTCACTAGTCATTTCAGTTATCTCTTCAGGTTTCATTGTTGTAACAGTTTCATCGGTGGTCGTTGTAATAACTTCTGAAGTTGTCGTTGTAGTGGGTGTCTCTGTAGTTGTTTCTGAATTAGTTGTGCCAGATGTTGTGGTTATAGTTGTCACAGGAGTTGTAGTAGTTTCCATTTCTAAAGTCATACTTGTAGTCGTATCCACTGTAGTTGTTTCTAAAGTAGCTGTGGCTTTTGTCGTCTCCGGTATTGTATTTGTAGTTGTGGCTGGAGTTGTAGTTGTTGGCATTGCTGTCGAAGACACCATGTCAATTCCCAAATCATATCCATAAAACATTAGAATAGTTTCATAATCTCTAGTTATTGTGACATTTTCCTTATTTAAACTCAAACCTTTCAATGGATTGTCAGAGTCAAAGAAGTAAGTCTAAAAAAATAGTGTCATTAGTTAAATACATTTTAAATAGAACAAAATAATAGAAAGTAAATGGAAATAAATAGGATGGCTACTGTTGTTTATGTTTTGAAATCCTTTATATAGAGATTAAAATAACTTATATCGGACACAAATTGAATTAAATTGTGAATCGATATTGGTCTGATTAGGGGAATTGTTTGAAATTCCACCTTCAAAATTACTCCATTTTTACAAATTTCACCATTTTTAAATGGAATAGTGAATAATTTACTTGAAAATATGTATTGTTTAAAATGGAAATTAATAAAATGGTATTCTTCCCGGTATTTATTCGATATATGGTTAAGTATCAAAAATATTCCTTTTTTATGGAATTTATTTGGGTATTTGATAAAAGCATTTGAATTGTAGTATTTGGAATTACTGATTGTCTATTTTTTTTCAAATATACACAGCCTCAAAATGAGTAAACACCAGAGATTTGTTTGGTTTTTTTAATGTCATGAAAATCATTATAGTCCGACTTAAATCTTTTTTTTCAGAACCGAATCTATTCATTATCTTAAAAAAATCAAAAAATTGTTGGTATTTACTCACTTTTGAGGCTCACTGTAACTCTAAGAGTAACAGATTAACTGTAGATAATGCTGGAAAAATATTGTTACGAAATGTTATCGCTTTGAATTTAACGGTTTGTAACGGCTAGTCTTAGCATTCATCATGTTATCAACATTTCCATTGGTGAAGACATCTACTTGTAAACAATGTTGAGGACTGTTGCGAAGTATGAAGACTTTAAATGTGAAGCAGTTTTGAAAGTACTGTATGATCATTGTAGAACACTCGAATGTCTCCGCTTGATAATACTAGAAATTGCTAGAAGGCGCTGGTGTATAAATCATGGTAGGAAAATCAACAACCAGTTAGTTTATTGTGAATCTTGATTGAGTTAACATCAAAAGGAAACTTCCCTAAATATTGTACTGGCAGAGAATTAAATTATCAATTTTGATGGAATGCCTTCCTTCCACTTCCACTGGTATTA
Organism: Calliphora vicina; assembly: GCF_958450345.1. NCBI lineage: Eukaryota > Metazoa > Arthropoda > Insecta > Diptera > Calliphoridae > Calliphora > Calliphora vicina. Next base: position 48,646,617 of record NC_088780.1, read on the forward strand.
TCCATTCTATACCTCTTTTTTCTTTTAAATATTTTCAAAATGAATCTTACAATTTAAGATTCAGATTTTCAATCTTTAGAAATGACAGATTTTTTGTCTGAAACATTCAGTTTTTCAGTTTTTCAGAATAATTGTCAGTTTTGATTGCGACTCAGAAAATATACTTCTAAAAACTATTTAGGCCCGTTTGAAAACGTATACAATATTTTTTAAATATTGGAAAGAACTTTTAAATTTGGGCTATTGCTTCTACAGCGAATTAAATGCACTAATTTCTGAATCTGATTTGATAAAGAAATTTATATAATTATCAAACAGTTTAAGTAAATTTTAATATAACAAGTCTATGAAAATCCTCGTACGATCAAGCAAGATTCGAAGTACCAGACGAGGCCGAACCAAGTAGTTAACGAATGTCAGCCGAAGTTGTTAACGAACGTAGCCGAACCGTAATTTCAGTTTTCAACAAGTAAGAGATCTATATTATAATTCAAAATAAAAATTTTGAATATATTTAGGTAAACAAAATTTTTTTTTTTATTTTTTGGGAAAAAAAATTTTTGAATTTTTGAATTTTTTTTGTTTTTTCAATTTTTTTTTTAATATTTAGTGAAAAAAAAATTCTGGTTAAAAAATATTTTTTCCGATTTTGACCCATTAGGTCCAACTTACTATGGTCTTATATACATACGTCGTTGCAAAGGTCTTTGAAATATCTGTCATTAGATATCCATATTGTCTATAATAATGACCAGGGAAACCGGAAATATGCTCTAAAAAAAGCGTTTTAGGCGCTTTAAATATGCAGTAAAAACTTTAAAATATGCTCTTAAAATTTAAAAAATATGCTCTTAAAAAACAAACTTTTACATAATTTTTAACCAAAAAAAATTTACTTAAATTTTCAAATAAAAATCGTTGTCTATTGGATCTGAAAACATTTTTATTCATAGAAAATGTTCTTTCGACATCAACTGATGTTACAGGAGCAAATTTAAAAGACAATATTTCTTTAACACTTAGAACGGTTAAGTTTGAATTAGAACTAAAATTTGATATTTAGATGGAGCTATTATTAAAATAGTGCTTATTTTATATTAAAACAAGTAATAATTCGGCTGTGCCGAATCTTATATACCCTTCACCTAATTATACTTCAAAATAAAAAATTTTAATATTTTTAGGTGAACAAAATTTTTTTCAGTTTTTTAATTTTTTGGAAAAAAAAAATTTTTTTTTTGGTGAACATTATTTTCAGTTTTTTCATTTTTTGGATAAACAAATTTTTCGAATTGTTATTTTAAATTTAAAAAAAAAAAATTCTGTTTTTTAAATTTTTTTTTTGGTGAAAAGCCATCTATTTTTCAATTTTGAATTTTAAACAAAGGAAGTAAAAACCTGTAACACAACAGCGAAAAATAAGTAAGACAAAATTTGTTTTTGATATACTCAAAATATGCTATTAAACAGTAAAATATGCACTAAAAACGCAAAATATGACATAAATATGCTCTTAAAACAAATATATGCAAAAATATGTATTTAAGGGTAAAATATGCAAAAATATGCACTAACAAATCGATGCCAAAATTCTTAAATAGGTCTGAAACGTGTAAATATCTTACCCATGTGCTCATTAGACTCACCAGAAAAAACATGCATTTGCATATTTTGGTTTCCCTGATAATGACTTAGTAATCCAGATATAGGTCAAAAAGCGAGGGTTTTTTCCTTATATCTCAGCCATTTGTGGACAGATTTTCTCGATTTTAAATAGCAACCGAGCCGGAAGAATTCCGGAGATATTGATGTATGAATCGTGTATTTAAGTTATTTGAGGGCTTTTTTAAGCATTACGTTTTAACAAAAATACATTTATAGAATGTGCAATGGAAATGGAGACTTTTAAATTTCTGCAGTAAAGAAGACTAACACATTTCCACAACAGGCGGTTAAAACCAAAAATAATAAAACATTTTAATTCTAATGGTGTAAGGATACCTTTCAGGGCAAGTTATGGATGCAATTTATATTATAAATATAATGCGACTGGAACTGAAAAACAGATCCATTTTAAACGATATTATGTAATCATTCACGCTATGGAAAATGTGTCCCTCTTTGTTTCTAAAACGACTGCACAGATTTAATAAAAGTTTGAGTCTTACTTAACCCATTTCGCTCCGAGATAAAATTTTTATTTATTTTTTTAATTTTTCCGATTTTTCGTTTTCCCAGAAAAGCCAGTTCAAAATTTCGAAAAGTTAAGTTTAAACATATGTGATGTTCCTCATTTGCATGTAAGTCATGGTTTTTATGTTTTATGAAACCGTTACATATGTTGGCAATAATTCCTCATGTTTATTATTTTAATTTTATTTTTTTTACTATTTTTAAAAATTAATTTAATGTAATTGTAGAAATTTGCCCCTAGCAACGAGGGGGAGGGGGATGGTCACGTCGGGATATAGGTTTTTATTAGCTAAAAGATGAGACTTAACATTCGTACCAAAATTTTTCAGAAATTCCACCTTTTTCACATACATATGTATAAACATTTTTTTGAAACATTTTATTTTTACTGTTCGAAAAATCGAACAGCGGAGCGAAATGGGTTAAAGGTAATTTTATTGCGGAATTTCGGTTTTTTTAGTTTATTCAATAAGATAAACTGTTTTTGAGTTACACGAATATATGTTGTGCAACCTCCCCCATTTTCGAAATAACGATGTATCTTGAAAACAAGAGCTAACCTAAAAAACGGATTCATCGTACTCGAATCACCTCGTGTACAGTGTTATAGATTGATCCTCACAAAGTTTGGTAGTATGATTTATACCTACACGCAGAGAAAAAATATAATTGGGCATGGTTACTGTAACCATTTATATAGTGTTACAAGTTTTTTAACTATATTATAGTCACAGTAACCATTTACATGATTGTGGTAACCATAATATGGTTAACTTACGATTCACATGATTGTCTCAACCATATATATGGTTACAGTAAACATATATATGTTTGTGGCAACCATATTTATGATGAATAATTTTATCATAATATGTTGTTCTCAGATTATGATAAGCCTTAAGCCGAGAGCACCATAATATGATAAGTCCTTCATCATATAAATGGTTGTCACAAACATATACATATATGTTTACTGTAACCATATATATGGTTGAGACAATCATGTGAATCGTAAGTTAACCATATTTTGGTTCCACAATCATGTAAATGGTTACTGTGACTATAATATAGTTAAAAAACTTGTAACAATATTGAAATGGTTACAGTAACCATGCCCAACTATATTTTTTCTCTGCGTGTAGATGGAACTAATTGAATTTAAACGCTGCGAATAATTTTTTTACGAATAATTATTCGAACAATTTAAAAATTACCACTTTCGAATAACGAATAATTCGAACAATTTTATGTAGAATAATCGAATAAAACGAATACACTGAGGGAAAAACGACCTTGCAAATCGACAAAATGACACCAAACGTGTCACGGGTACGAATCGACAACGCAATGTTGTTAAATTATTCGCGACGCATTTCAACGTGAGTTGACTTTTATAAGTGTGTTTTAATTTTATTTACATTAAAAAATTTAAAATATTTTAATAAATAATAAAGGGTAATAGTGATAAATGGTTAAAAAAAAACAAAATATAAAAGAAAGTGTAATTATGTTTGATTGCGAATTTGTGTTGTCGCAGATGAAGATCCAGGCAGTGAAGTCAGTGAAGATCCAGACAGAGAAGACCACCGAATCCAGTGTCGACATACAACTCCAAATGGAAACTTATAGTTTTTATATTTATTTTATATTTAAGTATTTTGAATTTTTTTAATACAATACTTATAGTATTAAAAAAACGTAAAAATAAGGAAATTGTTATTTATGTACAGTGTGAGACAAAAATGTGTAAATGATGGTCATATATTTACACTTTGTGACACCATTTTTAAAGTGCAATGTTTATAAAGAAACGTTTTGTGTTTTTTTAAACAATATTTATTAAGGATATTTTAGGACTAAATAAATAAAATATTTCCTTAATTATACTCCAGTAATCTAAAAAAAATAACTGCAACCCATTTACACACTTTTGGCGCAGATTACTAAAGTAACTTTTTTAGTACTTCGAATAACCTGCTTTCGCGTCAATGACAGCCTGAATTCTGGAGGGCATACTCTCCACCAGTTTGCGACACTCTTCTTGCATTATAGATCCCTAGATATCATGGGAGCGCTCCTAGAGCTGAGTTGTGTTTCTAAATGCATTTTGATAATTATAAACGCGACGTTTTAGAATTCGCACCAAATTCTCAATCGGATTTAAATTCTGAGATTGTGGGAGTCAATCTAGCAATGTAATTTTGGCGGTTTTTAAAAAATTAAGGGTCTTTTTAGACTTATGTTTGTTGTCGTTATCTTGTAGTATCACAGTGTTTTCAATTTGTCCACGCCAATCATTCAGACTATCCACATCTGTTGTCTTGATAATGTCTATATACATTTCTGCATTCATATTACTACCAATTTTATGAAGTTTTCCTACACCTTTCGCAGAAAAACAACCACAAAATGGCAATATTCCACCACCATATTTTTTAGTCGTCATAAAATCACGGTCTTTTAATGGCGCATTTCGTTTTTGGTAGTCATATTTTGGTCCATCAGTTCCAAAATGGTTCATTTTCGATTCATCTGTACAGATAACTTTTTCCGTCCACAAATTGGTGCTGGAGAAGCCAAACCACATATATTCGCTATGTTCTCAACAGATTAAAAGAAATATTGAATTTGGTGGATATTTTTCGATAGGAGATACCATTTTTCAGCTGCTCGGTAACAGAATTTGCAACTTCGGTGATAATCTTCTTCATATTCAATATTCCTTAAAGAATTGTAAATTGTTAACTAGTAACATGTTTTAACTAACTGTCATTAATGAAATTGATTAAAATTGTTCTTTTTCTAAATAATAATAACAAGTTTATTTAACTTTAAAGAAAATGCGACAAAATTGTGTAATTCAGTTTTTAACTTTTTGATATCCTGGTATTTAAATGCCATTACTTCACATTCATTTTTTTGTATTGCTATACTTCACTAATCATGATCTTCATATTGTGTAAAAAATATTGTCAGATTGGTAAATGTTGAGCATAAAAATTCAAATTATAGATATTTCCAAATTTATTCACATATTTGTGTCTCGTTCTGTATATTAATTACCAAAAAAATATAAAGAAAAATTGTCAGGTGTCAAATCGTACAACTTATGGTGTCAAATTGACAACGGTCTGGTGTCAAATCGTACACGAATGGTGACAAATTGTCAACGGTCTGTTATAAAATCGTACACGAACGTTGTCAAATCGACAACAGATGGTGTAAATTCGGCAACGGAATGGTGTCATTTTTTCGTTGTCAAATTGACACCGTTCGTGTACAATTTGTACACATACGGGGTTGATACACTATTGACACCGAATGATGTCGGCACAGCCGAATATAGCTGTCTTACTTGTTTATTATTCTTTAACAATAAAATATTAAAAAACCTACATCAAAACTTCATTTTTTACTTTTTTAAAAAAATTTAAATTATTCGAATAATTCGATTAATTTTAAACGTGTGATCGAATTATTCGAAAAAGATAAAAATGGAATAATACCCTAGTAAATATATATTCCGGGAGAACATTTGTAATAATACAATGGAAATAAAGGTGCTGATCTCAACCTGTCCTTGGGACAAGAGAGTTATCATTAAATTACTGAAGTTTGATCAAAAAATTAAATAACTTATTAAGTGGTATTCCTACAAATCGATCATAAATATAAACACATACTAAAATCCAAATTGGACCCATACATGTTCTAAATTTGGTAAATTTATCTGTGATACTTATTTTCAAATATCCTAGTTCAATTGCACTAATACCCCGGTTTGCGTCGCTTCGTTCTGCGTCCGTTTCAAAGGTGCGTTTTTTTAAAATTTCTGTGATTTCGAAGTTGCGCCGTTTTTGTTTTAGTTTGCGTCGCATGTTCCGAAGTTGCGTCGTTAGTGCTACGATTTGCGTCGTAATACGAAAATGTTTATACAAAGCTAAAACAGAAAAAGGGGATTTCCCGTTTAAGTCTAGTGCAAATTCGAAGTTGTGTGTAAAATATCTGTGACTTCGAAGTTGTGTCGTTTTTGTTTCAGTTTGCGTCGTTAATATGAAAATGTTTGTACAAAGCTAAAACAGTTAGACAAGTACATAACAATATCAGCAAGATTGATAAATCTCACAGTTGAAATGGTAGTCGATTTAGATGACTAAAGTTAAAAAAATACATACATCCATATAGACTTTTGATTTTATTCTAAGAATTCTTTATTTTTAATAGTTTTGTTATGTTTTTTTGCAATATTCCCATGAATTCTTATATTTTTACAATAATAAAACTATTTTTTTAAAAAAACTAAATATTTTTATTGAAAAATCTATTTTTTCACCTAAAATTATGAATATCGCAACCAATTAAATGGAAATCAATACAAATGTATGGAAAATCGTGCGTCGTTTCGATTTGAGTCGCGTTTCTCTAGGCCCAATTAGCGACGCAAACCGGGGTATTAGTGTATTTATAATTTGTTAATTTAATAAGGTTAATTGCATTGCTATTTATAAACTTTTATTATATTATTAACACGAATTCTTTGAGTGTATGTATAAATTGTTATGGTAAAATAATTCAAAGTCAAATCAATTCATTAGTTTATATACATTATTTATTATAAATGTATACATAAATATATTTATTAATATTCAAAACTAAACCAAAAGTTCAATGATCTTTCCATAACATCATAATTATTTGGAAATAAATGTGTTATTTTGTATCGAGTACTCTCATATTCACTCATAATTAGCCTGTGGCATACAATTTTAAGATGATCTTTTTCTAATGTTCTAAGTCTTAACATAAATATCAACTTACTCTTAAGCGACGATGAATATCACGATATCCTACACGTATTATATCATGATTACTGGGCAACTGTAAGACATTTTTCAATTCTGTCATACTTCTACCCGCAGATCCTTCATAAAGGGCAACAAGAACACTCATTAGGGCTGTAGGTGAAAATGCGAAATTATTACGATTTAATATGGAATGATAGTGTAAAATTCGATAGGCCAAATCGTTGGTTAAATCCACCATATATTCCGAGGGTGTCAATTCCTTGGCCGGCAAATGTTCGGGTAATTCGTCTTGTATGTGGGTTAGAGGTGGCGGTAGATGAGGTCTGGGATATCCACTTGAACGAAATTCATTATGATCGATGTGTATTAAATGTGCATTGCATGATATCGATTTCAATGACAATAATGATACGCATAGAAGAAGAGTTATTAGAAAGTTCAGTATGTTTAACACGCAACTGATATGTTTTTCGCGTTGACGCTGTCGCTGATTGACCATAATGGATGGTGGCATGGATTACGAGTAGTAATTGTGAACGATTATTTTCTCTCTATGCTTCCGTTAATTGTTCAATTTGTTTTTGATTTCAGTCAATGTTGACTTAAAAAAATAAATAAAATCAACTTTTTAGTGCAAGCTTTTTGTTACATATTTCATTTTTGTTTTTAAATTAATTAAATTTCAATTATTTTATATTATAATTTTTAAAAATATTTTTCTAATAAAATACCTATACTGACTGACTGCACTTTTTATAAACTTTAATCAAGGTTATTTTTTTGGAATTATCCGTTTTAATAAAAGCATATTCAATTATTTATATGTATGTATTTATAAAAAGTTTGTCACAATTATTTAGTTTTTCGAAGCGTTAAATTTTTGATCAGTACCGCTCTGGATGATTGTTTTAAGCCAACTAAAAGTGTTGTATGCTGTGTGAAAAGTATTTGTTGCACGATGATGAGCCAATACATACTACTTAGTATAGTTTTGTTTTTTTTTAGCCCAGTTGTAAAATGTTTTAGAGAATAATTGTATTGGCTAACATTTAATTTGCTCTTCAATCATTGTGTTGCTGAAATAAATTTTATTGATTGTTAGCGGACATACAAAATTGTTGAGACCTTTATTTTAAAATAAATATAATAGATGTTTAGATTTGGAAAAAAAGCATCGTTTAACCAACTATTGTGCTGTGTTGTATCATAATCATGCGATGTTTGTACATTTTGTTAAAAAAAGGAAGTTGAAGCGATTTGCCAGTTCTTCGGGTAACGGGACACAATCACTGTTTTCCTGATCTATCTCTTGTGCAATACTACTGAGATAGTGTAGATTTGGATTTCTTTAATTATAATTTCATATAACAGATCTTGTCTAACTTCCGCCCGAAGATTACGAGCAAGGAATTAAAAAAGTTTCATTTCCGATATGAGTGTCGGTAGCTTATCAGTGATCGTAGAAATTGTTTCAAAGAAATCATCAAATGATTCACCTGGTTTTTGCTTACTGATACGGTTTCTATAAGTATACATATATTCAATTATGTCAATTGATTCTCAAAAAGATGGGTGGGGTATGGGCCAAAATGTACGATAACTTCCAAAAATATTGACATTTTATTCAAATGTACACAACAACAGTTTAAATATTCACTCTTTGTTTTAATACACACACACGTTTATAATTCTGGAAGGCAGTTAATTTATCTTTACTTAACATTACTTCAAATTAGACTGACTTGTTGATGTTCTCATGGCCACCTTATATACACTGCATTACAATCCCGATGTTTCCAGCTTCATCTATCTATGCTTCTTGCAAGTTCTATTTATACAATGATCAACTCAAAGCTTTGGGTGTGTTCGTAAATGCAGTAAATTTGTGCATCACTGATGCCACGATCTGCAAACTTTTGCAACATATAACTTAATGATGTATTGGTTGCACAAATTTGCGGCATCACTGCCAACAATTTGCATTAAAAAACGTTTGACGTAAAGCAATAATCGCAAATATGGTTTTTCGAACGCTAAACTTTTAATTTGCTGCAGTGATGCAATCATACTGAATTTACGAACACACCCTTTAATTCGATGTTGTAATGCAATGTTAACAATATCCACAGATATGTTAATAATGTCCACAGTTATGTTAACTGGTGTTAATCGGTCGGTAAACAACATTGTCCACAATTAGAAGTCTCAAGAAATAGAAATGTTGAAAAACATGATGCAACTTGAAATCAGCCGTTAGAAACCGTTATATTTGAATTCAAATACAATTTCGTAACAATATAAATACTAAACAAATTAAAACAAGTAAGAGAGCTATATACAGTGACGGACAATACAAATGAATGAATTCGATGAAAGCGGTAAAACTACAAAATTTGATTTCAATATTTAAAATTTGTTCATTATATGTATATTAATGCTCATAACGTAAACAATAAATAGAAAAAAATAAAATAAAAAAATAACACATTCTTATATTAAAAACGGTGTCAAATCTAAAAGACTAAATACATAAAATATGCGACATTCAAATAGAATCAATCAGTCTTAAAATGATTAAAACTAAAAAATCATCATAAGAATTCGTTGTTTTCTTAATATTTTGTTGCATATCAATTTAAATTCTAATTGAATTTAACAAACTTTCGCATGTATGTAGATCGGGAAATTGCATACCATATTTCCTGAATTTTCTGCCAAAGTTCTTCCTCGTTTTTAAATTTTTCAGGTCCGAGTTTGTCTTTTACTATTTTCCATAGGATTTAAGTCTGGTTATTGAGACGGTCATTCCATAACATGAATTTTGTTATATAAAAAACATTTTTTGCAAGACCTGATGTATGCTTTGGGTCATTATCTTGCTGGAAGAGCCATTTTAAGGGCATATTCCATTCTGCAAGTGGCTTTATAACATTCTCCAAAATATTTACATACAAGTGCTTATCCATATTTTCTTTAATCCAATAAATTGGACCAACGCAATACCAAGAAAAGCATCCCCATATAATAATATTTCCCCAACCATGTTTAAACGTTTTTGGTTTTTGCCATTTTTTGGACGTCTAACCCATGTCTTATCATCACTACCAATTAAATTAATGGTCGTTTCGTCCGTCCACAACACATTTTGCCACTTCTTTACATTTTCTGCCCACACCAATCCTTATGATTGCTCCTAGTTTTAAATGAAATATTGATAGTGATTCTATTGTAATGTCCGTCACTGTATGTATATCTTATACCTTCGCCAAATTATACTTCAGAATAAAAATTTTAAATATTTTTAGGTAATCAGAATTTATTTTGTTTTTCTTAGTTGTTTTTTTTTTCATTTTTTAAAAAAAAATTTCGAATTGTTTTTTAAGTTTAAATCTTTTTTTGTTTATTCAATTTTTTTTTTAATATTTAGCGAAAAAAATGCTTTTGGTGAAAAAAAATTCTGGTTAAAAAATATATTTTCCGATTTTGACCTTTTTGGTAGGTCCAACTTACTATGGTCTTATACACGTCGTTGCAAAGGTTTTTGAAATATCTATCATTAGATATCCATATTGTCTAAATTAATGACTTAGTAATCCAGATATATGTAGGTCAAAAATCGAGATTGTCCTGGTTTATATCTCAGCCATTTGTTTACCGATTTTCTCGATTCCGGAGATATTGATGCATGTATGTAAGTTATTTGGGGGCTTCGGAAAGTTGATTTCAACAGACAGGCGGACATGACTTAATCGACTCCGCTTTTAGGATCTATAAGGATCCAGAATATATATCGAGGGACTATATTCAAAACCCTCTATCTTGAAAAACACAACTTTTCAGGAGAGCCAAAAAACTGTTTTTTTTTCGCGTGTATGTATGTATGTATGAAATGATCAGATAGAGGTCAGATTTCATTTATGCCATCTGTCAGTTTTTAACGTGATTTATTTAAGATAGCGTCTAATAATACAATATTAAACAAAAAATTATAGAAAAATGTTTTTATATTGCTTTTGTAACATGATGTAATAAGTAAGGTGAGAGCGTTTCGACAACAAACACAATCAGGGTTATTCCTGTTCTCACTTTCACCATTCACCTTATTTTTGGAAGCATAATTACAACAATTGTATCTAATTTTCTCAGCATTTCTAATTATAAATGTTTACAAGTAATTTTTTTAACCTTAATTATATAATTTTCGAAATCTTATTTTATATTATATTTTTGTAATTATGCTTTCAAAAATAGGGTGAATGGTGAAAGTGAGAACAGGAATAGCCATGAATATTTCTTGCTGATAAGTGCATAGGTTTTGTCAAATAAAAAATAAATAAATTTTATTTTTATTAACGTTGATTTTAGCAAAAGTGTTGCTTTTCAGAATTAAAGAGATTTAATTTTTGTTAGAATTTTAAAATTTATTATTTTTTACAATGTAAATAATCTTTGACAAAACCGTTACCAATATAAACAAAAAGCTTATGTTATTTTTGCATATTAACTAAAAAACGGCCGTTATATTTTAATTATATTTGAAAAAGAACAACGGTTTAATAGTGCTTTACCCAAATTTAATTATATAAAATCTTTTTATTCACATTTTCATTCATGTTTTTTGATTTAAAATTGTTTATACCCTACACCACCATAGTGGGGAGGGTATTATGCGTTTGTGCAGATGTTTGTAACGCCCAAAAATATTAGTCTAACACCTACCTTAAAGTATACCGATCGACTTAGAATCACTTTCTGAGTCGATTAAGCGATGTCCGTCCGTCCGTCTGGTCGGCTGGCTGTCCATGTAAACCTTGTGCGCAGAGTACAGGTCGCAATTTTGAAGATATTTCGATCAAATTTGGTACATATTATTTTCGGCTCAAGGACCAAGCCTATTGAAACTGGCTGAAATCGGTCCACTATTTCACCTAGCCCCCATACAAATGTCCTTCCGAAATTGGACTTTATCGGTCATAAATGTTTAATTTATAAATGTATCTCCACAAATTGCGCTCCAAATAAGTTTTATATATACAAAATTCATGTCACAAAATTTTGTTACGATCGGTCCATAATTAGTCATAGCTCCCATATAGACCCGCTTCCGAAAATCACTTTAACGTGCATAAATCGCTTAAAAATGTTGGTAAACACACAAACATACATACAACATAGTTAACTTTAATATATGCATAAATCACACGACCTAATTTCATGGTGATCGGTCCATAATTGGTCATAGCCCCCATATAAGGCCCACTTCCGAAAATCACTCAAAAATATAAATTAATGAAATTTAAAAAAAAAATTGTTTTGCTCTTTTACTTAGTGTAGGGTATTATCTGGTCGGGCTTGACCGACCATACTTTCTTACTGGTTTTCTTTGAAAATAAAATTTATTATTTTTTCAAAATAAATTCAGTTTGACAAAACCCAAGTACTTTCAAAATAGATAAATAAAAATCAGCTGTATTGTTGATTTCACCCAGGGCACACTTGGAAAGGTGACTGGACTGCATCACTACAACAATACAAAAACAACAGGTACTTTGTTTTTGTTCAAAGGTAGGTGAACTGTCAAAGTTGTCTGTTGTTGTTTTTGTTTTTGGAATTGTTGTATTTTTCGCCACAACAACCACAAGTGAATTGACAGTTCAAACTGAATAAAAAAAAATAATCAGCTGTTTCATCGCAGTCACCTTTCTAAGTGTGCCCTGATTTCACCTTACTTTGTGCATCCTTTTTTGTAAATTTTTTTGAAGTTTGATTGAAGAAATTATTTCAAAAAAATATTTGAAAATAAATTTGAATCTCAACTTTTAGTTACTTTACAGGAGAAGTAAAAAACTCAATAATATCAGAAAGTGAAATTGAAAAAAAACAACTAAAAATTTGTTTTACATATGGGGCATTTCATGTCAAGTGAACCAACTTTTGAAATCGATGTCTTCCGATCGGGATGAAATTTGCACCAAGGTTAGCTCTATTGGATAGTAACTCAGACACAATTTTTCAACAACATCGGTCGAGAACTCTCTGAGTTATAGGGGGTAAAATTTTGACAATTTGGTCAAACAGGGGTTTTTTCTTATCCATGTAACTTATTACCTATTGTTCTTAGCAAAATGTGTCCCAAATAGTATAGATAGCTATTTCTTCGATCTTTCGAAAAAAAATATTTAAAAAAAAAAATAAAAAATTTTTAATATTTTTTTTTCCGAAATCAAAATCTTTTTTGACTTTTTTTTAAAATGGGTCCTTTTTTTTTTTTTTTTTTTCTTAAAATAAAGTTTAGATATTTTCCTTGATCACCTACTTGGTCGCTTAGTGGGATGCGAGTGGGATATCTATCAAAATAAATATTTTGTAACTCAAAACATAAAATTTTTGACTTTTTTTGCAAAATCAAAAACTTTGTTGACTTTTTTTTTTTCAAAATGGACCCTTTTTTAATCTTTTTTTTTAGGTCAAACAAAAGCTTAGATATTATCCTTGAAGACCCTTTTGGTCGCTTAGTGGGATGCGAGTGGGATATCTATCAAAATAAATATTTTTTAACTCAAGACTTACAATTTTTGACTTTTTTTTTTGCAAATACGATTTTTTTCCAAATGGGCCCTTTTTTAAAATTTTTTTTGTAGTCAAAAGAAAGCTTAGGTCCATTCCTTTAAGATATTTTTAGTCCCTTAGTGGGATGCGAGTGGGATATCTATCAAAATAAATATTTTGTAACGCAAGACATACAATTTTTTAATTTTTTTTTGCAAAATCAAAATTTTTTTCCAATATGGGCCCTTTTTTAATTTTTTTTTTGCTCAAAAGAAAGCCTAGGTCCATTCCTTTAAGATATTTTTAGTCCCTTAGTGGGATGCGAGTGGGATATCTATCAAAATAAATGTTTTAACACAAAAATTGTATGTCTTGAGTTACAAAACATTTATTTTGATATATATCCCACTCGCATCCCACTAAGCGATCAAAACCATCTTAAAGGAATAGGCCTAAGCTTTCTTTATAGCAAAAAAAAAAATTACAAAAGGGCCCATTTTAAAAAAAAGTCAAAAAAGTTTTTGATTTTGCCAAAAAATCAAAAATTGTATATCTTGAGTTACAAAATATTTATTTTGATAGATATCCCACTCGTATCACACTAAGGGACCTAAAATATCTTAAAGGAATGGACCTAAGCTTTCTTTTGACTAAAAAAAATTTTTAAAAAAGGGCCCATTTTGAAAAAAAATTCGAATTTGCAAAAAAAAAGTCAATAATTGAATGTCTTGAGTTAAAAAATATTTATTTTGATAGATATCCCACTCGCATCCCACTAAGCGACCAAGTAGGTGTTCAAGGAAAATATCTAAACTTTATTTTAAGAAAAAAAAAAAAAAAAAAAAAAAAAGGGCGTATTTTAAAAAAAAGTCAAAAAAGTTTTTGATTTCGGAAAAAAAATATTAAAAATTTTTTATTTTTTTTTTTAAATATTTTTTTTCGAAAGATCGAAGAAATAGCTATCTATACTATTTGGGACACATTTTGCTAAGAACAATAGGTAATAAATTACATGGATAAGAAAAAACCCCTGTTTGACCAAATTGTCAAAATTTTACCCCCTATAACTCAGAGAGTTCTCGACCGATGTTGTTGAAAAATTGTGTCTGAGTTACTATCCAATAGAGCATCCCGATCGGAAGACATCGATTTCAAAAGTTGGTTCACTTGACATGAAATGCCCCATATATCAAAAAATATTTTTAGAAAAGTAGTTTGCTTTAATATAAACCAAAAAATATGCATTCCACTTTAAATGAGTTAGGGGTTTTTCTTTAGGAAACTGAATTTTTCAAGGGAGGTCTATTTGAGTTTTGTCTACCACAATATGTAAATAACTCGATTTTGAAAAAAATGAGATACGATCTTTCTATATTAAGCCATCGATATGTATACTCTTCTCACATTGGTGAAGAGTATAAAAAGGGGGAAAAAATACTTACCATGGTACTTAGTATTCAAAATGAAAAACGTTTGTGAAATAATTTGTTTCAATCTGCAATTGTTTATATGTATATGCATATATTTTTTTTCATTTTTTATTTTGTTTCAATATTTGTATGGTAGATTTTACATTTTTATTGAATATTTCTTATATTTTCTTATATATTTTTAACATTTTTAATTTTTTTTTTAAATTAACATTTATATTAAAATTTTATTTAGTAGCTTAATAAGAAACTATTTTTATGTTGTTTTTTGTTTTGTTTTGGTTTCTCTTGTATTTTGTAATACATATAAGTACAATATTTTTCATTCAAAAAAATGTGTGTTTTTTATTTAATTAATTATTTTGTTTGTATACATAATTTACACAATAATGATATTTTAGAACTTTGACGTATTTATTTTTGTTGTTTGTCATATATTGAGTTGTTAATTTTTGGTTTGAATTATAACGTACATTTGTTGGTTGCAAACAGGAGGCGAGTCCTTTTTTTTAATTTTAGTTTATAAATATGTATGTATTTTATTTTGTGGTAGGTAGTAAAACTTTAATAGCGAAACTGATTTTAAAAGAAGCTTAGTTTTCGAATATGTAGAGTATGTTGCATTTTTATTTGTTTTTATTTTATTTTTTTAATTGTAAGTATTTGCAGCAGGTAGAGTAGTTACAAGTTCAGAGCACACATTGTATGTGTTTTTCTATAGACGATTATGTACATATTTTCAAATTTTTATAATTTCCTTATATTTTTGTTCAGTGTAATTCTATTTTTTAATGTACACAGTAAGTACATTGCTATGTACATGTTTTTGTTTTGATTGAAATGTTTGCAAAATATACATAAAAGGTTTTTAATTTTTCGGTTATTTTTTTTACAAAGATATTTGTTTCCTTTATATTTATACTTTATTTATGTTGTTGGTACAATTATTGAATATATTTTTTTTGGATTGCAAAATAATTGAAAGCATAATTATTGTTAAATTTATTATTTTGTTGAGTGATATTGAATTAATGTTTATGTATTTAAATTTGTTTGTATATTTTTACAAGTTTTACAATATTTTGTCTACATACTCTAGGTGTCATAAATTTTTTATTATTTTTTTTAGATATTATTGAAAATATTTGTATTTTTCTTGCTTGTTATTCGTTTACTGTGAATACTTGTGGATATTGCAGTATAAAGTTGTGGCCGGTCACATTCAATACTTGCGCTTTAACTTCAACTAACAGCTATGCAACAGGGTTAAACAAATATAGCCTCGGTGGCGCAGTAGGCAGCGCGTAAGAAGGGTTAAACAAATTCGACTCAGCTTCTTCTTAATAACTCAGACATATTTATATTGCTTGAGAAATTTTAAAGCTGTCATCGTAACAAAAGTATTGCATGTGTTCGGCCTTAATTGTACGTCTCCTTTAAAGTTGTGTTATATGAATTTATTTATTATTTTAATAATTTATTTTTTTTGTTCAATATATTAAATATTAACTTTTACTTATGATAAATGATTTGTTTTCATTCAAGTCTTTTTTTTTAAAAAAATCGATAAAATAATTATTAATCAGCTTAAGCTTTAGGCGTTAGTTATCCCAATTTTTAATAAATTATTAATACAGCGAGAGAAATTATATTTATTACCTATTTACATAAGTAATGAATAGGGTTCCTAATTTCCCGGGAAAAATATCAGTTAAATCCCCGGGAATTTTAAATACTAAATTTAACCAAAAACAGTAACATTTTTCATATAATAAGGGCGGGTTTTTTACTTGAAGATCAAATGCCAATTAATAATCAGATTAGTTAATCTAAAACTAAATCTAATACAAAGTTAATCCACTTTTAGGTTCTAGTTTAAACTCCGTGGCATTGCCATACATATCGTCAGAATATTTCACATTTTGTTATCAAAACAGTGAGTAATTTATGCATGGCTGTGTGTGCTGAGAAAATAAATTGGAAAAATTCCAGAAAATTTAATTAAAACCAAAAATATATTCAAATATTTTTTCAAAACTCTTCCTTAGCACTGGAATAATCCACTTTTTACTTTCGAATTTTGTGCAGAGTTTTACCCGCTGGTACTGACCGCTTAAACTAGCAAATATAATACAAGAAAATAATCGATGGCCCAAAAACAACATTCATAGATTAAACTTAATTTAAGCATTCAAACTTTTGTTACTCCTTCTAAAATTTTGTCACTGAGATGGAATCACAGAGAAAATGAACAAAAATTAAATTGCTTTATGATTTTCGAGGTGAATTAATTCAACTTGGTGAATTAGCAAAATTTCATATTTCCCTAGATTTCAAAAGTTGAAGTTCATCCAAAAATATCGAACCCTTAGCCCCCAAATTATCGTATTATCGACAAAACACAAATTTTACAGGAGAAGGTTTTTTTTGATTATTTTGAAATTTATACATAGAATTAAAAATGTTATAATGCGATATAATATAATTTCGTTCAAGCTATTTGTCTATTTTTCAAAAATATTTATAACTTTTGACAATTAAAAATTCATGGAATTAAATTTTTGCATAGATACAAATTTTTCGAATTGAAATTAAATTTTTATTTATATGTAAATAGTTTTTAATGAAATTTCACAGTTATGTAGATTTTTCTATTTAAAATGGAAAACTAAAAACGAATTTTGAAATTTATTATCAGCAATCCCACAATTCCCAAAAAAGTTTTGAAAAATACCAAAAATAGGAATTTTTAGTTTTTTGGCTATAATATCCATACCAGGGTCGGGCTTATCGGGACCCATTACAAAATAATTAGAAACATGTTGAGCAACCTAAAATCGCGTACTATATTTTGATATCGAATATGCGATTTGAGAATTTTTGCCCTAAAGTTTTATTTTACATAAAAAATAGGTGTTTTTTTGAAAGGACCTGGTCCCCTCGGTAACAACAATTTTGAAATTTGTTTTCCTTTAAAATATTTTATGAAAACTTAGCTTTCAGAAAGTAGAAATTCCTTATACATCCTCTTAGAAATTTTTTGCGATAACTTAAAAAGAAAAAAAATTATTTTTCCCAAAAACTTAGTGAAAAATCGCCTTTTTAAAATTTTTTAAATTCAAATGCATATAACTTTGGACTTAGTCATTATTTTTAAACAATTCTTTTTCTATTTGACACATACATGTGTTGTTAGTTCAATAAAGGAAAACTGGAGAAAATCGGGAAATATTTGGATACGCTGTTATTAAAAAACTGGAGTAGGGTGGGTAAAAATGTTGAAAATTTAATTTTCAAATGCGAATATCTCCTAAGCTATAAGCGATAATTGATAGCTAATTGTAGTGCTCGATGAGAAGATTCTATATGTGTATTTTTTTTTGAAATCGGAACTCAGACCAAGAAATAATATCGTTTTAAAAATATAACATAGCCGAGGTGTCCTACTTTGAGGGCCCTTGGTCGCGCCCCTGGTGGTCCCATCAGCTCCATGTTCAAAACTTAAATTCGACAACACTTCTTCTTTGGGCATGTGAAATTTCATTCAAACCAATCTAACCATTTAGAAGTTACAGATTTATTTCCCTCTTTTTTTTCTATACCACTGTGTGTCGCTTACGATAAAATTTGTTTTATACGTAAAATATAAACATTGACTTATGATAAAATCGTACCCCCTATAATTTTGAAGTTATTAACAATTTTGATATTCTGAGAACGCTACATCCGTCGGTCCATAAAATTTTAATTTCTGCAATAAAAAAAATTTTCAAAATGTCGCTTACGATAATTTGGGTCTAAGGGCTCGATATGTTGTGTTTTGCGGAAACTGATATTGCAAGATCACCATGTTGTAATATTATTGGAAATTACTCATTGTATTAATAAAATAAAAGATTTTTTCTATATTTTTCATTGTTAAAAAATACATATGCCTGAAGAAACCAAACTTTTAAGGCTTAAAAAATTGCCTGCAGCTAGCACTTGATTAAAATCATGTGAAGTAGTAATGAATTAAAAATTAGCAAACTTTGCATACTTAGAAAAAAAACCTTATAATGTTTACTTATTATAATACTTATACAATATAAATATTATTACGAGATAACACCAACTTATAATTAATTGAAAATACAATTTGCAGGAATTGAGAATGATTTGTTGTGTATTTAAATATTAATACACAACTGTTAAATTGTTCTGCAATTTGTATATTAAAAATGTATTTATTGTATTTTATTTTTTTATAATTATATATTTATATAGACGCATACTTATATTAATATGTATAATTTTACAAAAAAGTCATCAAATACAACCAGTTTTACTAGTTTAAAAAAGTAAAAGAAAACATTATAAACAGAATTTAACAAAAAGCTCAACGAGAAAAACATAATTTTCATATTAAATTTGAAAACAAATTAATTATAGAAATTATTTTTTCAAATATTTTAAGAAGACACAATATTTATTTTAAAATTTAGTTTCTGGTTTTACTTTTTTGTAAATAATTAAATGGTAATGGAAATAGTTAGTTTTTTGATATTCAATATAGTAATTTAATAAAAAACAATTTTAAAAATGTATCAAACATAACATAATTTATAAATTTTAGGAAATAGAAAACATTTAGGCAATTCTCAACAGAAAAAACAAATAGAAAAAAAATATTTTTTTAATTATTTTTTTTTTTAATTAATTAATAGTAATCATAATAAATTGAAGACATTTTGTGGCTTAAAACTATTAATTTAAACAAATTCAAATTCAATAAGGAAGTGTTTTTTTCGTTATTTTTTTTTCATATAAAAAATGTTGTGCCTTCCATGAGGGGTATTTTTTTAATTTTGGTTAAATTACTTATATTTAAAAAACTATTTTGATTTTTTTTTTACAAAATTTTTTAAATAATATTCATATCAGTCATTTAAATTTTGAATACTTGAATACAAATGAAATGAAAACTTAAAATAGCTTTTCTTACAACAAATTTCAATACACATCTATTTAAGTACTTAAATATTAATAATTTGTAGATTTTTTTTGTAGTTGATTGTTAAAAATTTGAAGTATTATTGCTTATTTTAATAAAAATTGGAAACAAAAACTAAATTAATTATGCATTTTGAAAGTAAATAATCGTTTTACTCTTACTTAAAAATAAATTTGGCAGTGTTCAAAAATGTTAATGAATGTATCTTAATCTTGTCATTTAATTAAAAATGTTGGATGGTTTCTCTTTTTAAGGGCAGACAATGAAATACATATGTAAATTCTAAATTGGTTTTAAAATAATGATCTTTCCATAAATTAAATAAAATAGCTGTGAGACTTCAGTGGATTTTGATCAACTAAGTTAGCATATGGTTAATAAAATTCCTCGGAATGTTCAAGAAATCAGGAAGATTTTAAAATCAATTTGTTAAAACTAAAAAAACAAACAACACTGATATCCACAGATCAAGCAAAATGGTCGGTAATATAAACTGTATTATCGACATTATACAACATTTTCACAAAACAACATGGCACTATTTTGTTTACACTATAAAATGTAAATATAACGTTATGATGAAATGCACAGTGAATCAAAAATCTATAAAAATTTGAAATTAAGACACAATAGTAAGTGTGTTAATTTGACATCACAACGATATATTTTATATTTCAAGTTTTGTGCAAATGGGAACAGAGCTTAAAAGTTTTTTATTTATTACTGTTTAATTAGAAATTGAATTCTATTGAACGTTTAATTAGCAAAAACCATATACCATGACCATAAGTGAGTAAACATCAAAAATTATTTGATTTTTTTAAGATAATGAAAATCCTAAAATCTATCCATCGATTAAAATTTAAAAATTTCAGTTTTTTGGAGATTGAGTTGAATAATAGTTTCGGTTTTGAAAAACAAAGATTTAAGTAGGACTATAATGATTTTCTTGATCTTAAAAAAATCGAAAAATCCACTGGTGTTTACTCAATTTTGAGCATGTGTGTACATACAGTGTGTGACAACATCATGGAAACTTTTTTTGGAACTGTATTCCGAATTTTAATTTTTCAAAAACATTTCTCAAAACCCTAAGTAAATTATTTAACCTCATTGAAAGGATTTTATTTAAATAGAATTCATTCATGGTTGAATTAATTTTATTAATTCACATTTTCAGTTTTGTTTTGCTTTTAATCTAATTCTAAAGCCTTTTTGTAATAGATTTGAATCGAAGAAAAATGTAATCATTCATTAAATTTTTAAAACTTTTTTTATAATGGATTCAAATTAAAGACTTGACTTTCAACAAGGAATAAATTAAGACAATGAATTAATTCATTCTGAATGCTTTAATTGAATTGTTAAGAGAATATTTGATTTTGAAAATTGTATTAAAAACTAAATATTTCGATTTTTTTAGTATATTTTAAAGAAATGCTAAATGAAACACAAATATTTTAAGAACTTTTTTGTTTTTTGACAACCACTAGGTATAGAAAATGGTAGTGAGAATATAAAAATGATCCAATTGTATTTTCTTTACCCCCTGTCTATACCTGATAAATTTTTATCATGATAAACGTCAAAATGGTTGTCAAGATAAAAAATTATCAAAAATTATTTTGTCTTGACAACAAACGTCATTAATTGTTATGATAAATATTTGTCAAGTATAGACAGGGGCTTATACATGTTGTACCTAACAAAATAGACTCTAGTTTTATGCATTTACATTATATCTGTTAACATATTGATTAAGATACATGGCAATTTTTTAAGGCAAATAACAAATTAATAACGATTTTAATAAACACAAACTATACTTGGTACTTGAAAACCTTGGTTGAGTTACAGAAATTCCAGAGAAGAAAACAACATTCGTAGATTAAACTTAATTTAATATTCAATCTTTCAGTCAAAAACCCGCTCTTAACCCTTTCTGTCCCAAGCAATTTGAAAATTGACGGATTTCAGAGAACTTTTCGATCACATTTCTTGCACTCGTACACAAAATACTAAAGTAAATCGCACAAAAACATATTAAAAAAATGAAAAAGAATTAATATTGAGACATTTAAAACAGTAAGAAAAAACCGTACATAATATATAAATGTCTCTACAAAATACGTTAAATTTACCTATACATTTATACAGGCGGGGACGGAAAGGGTTAAGGATATAAACCAGTGAATAGATACATAGAACCAGAGAATACACACATATGTATGTATGATACAATAACAAAATACATGGCAATACTTTCTCATGAATTAGGTTTTTGGCTCTAAATTACCTATCTAGTTGTCATCTATGATGGAAACCATACATAGAGCGCGGAAACTCTAATGTCAAAAACCTAACTCAGTTGTCAAAAACCTAAGTGGTGAGAATTTATTAGTAATCATCACACGAGTTTTGTTTATGTTTTCACATAGTTTTTTTAGTAATACATTCTCACCACTTAGGTTTTTGACAACTGAGTTAGGTCTTTGGCAGGAGAGTTTCCAAACTCTGTTAACAACCAAAAAGTTAACAAGCACTGAGTATGTAGAAAACGCACTTATTTATAACATAAATTTAAATATTTCATATATTTATGTATGAATATTTTTTATCAGGTTAAAAGTCTTTTTTTTTTCAATATTTATATTTTTTTAAATATTTGTTAATATTAATTTTTTTCCTTATGATAAATACTAATATATGTAGATTTTATTGTTATCGAATTGTTAGATGTTAAATAAAATGTTTTCTGCTACATTTGAACAACAGACACCAAAATTTAATTCTATATATAGAGTTTAGGTTTTTAAGTAGCTTTTTTTCATTTAAAAAAAAAACGCAAAGTTTGCATATATATATTGAGTATTAATTATTATTTGTTTGTTTAAATTAAAGTATTAATACATATATACATAGTACATATATACTAAACTAATTTAAAAGTTAATTGTTAAGATATATAGACAACTTTTTTACAAAAAAATTATTATAAATCGTTGGTAAGTTGACAATAATATCCTACTATAACTATTTATGTATGTATGTTTGTATTTATAATTATTAATTACAATACTTTAATTTTTAATTGTTTATTTAATTTGAAGTAGTATTTCTTAATAATGCTGCTTCAATTTAAATGCTTTTTTAATTTTATATTTTATACTTATTTAGAGAGAAAAACAAATTTTAATTTAATCATTTTAATCGTTTTAGCAATATATTTTGATATGATAAATGAATATACATATATTTCTTGAAATAGTAATAATTATTATTACATTATTTTTGAATTTTCAAAAAAAAAAATGAACTAAATCAGCCTTATTTGGGGAAAAAAATATTATTTTTGTTTTTTTAATTGTTATTAGTTCACTTTTTTCCTATAATTTTTTCTTAACCTTCCAAATTCAATATAAAATTATATGTATAACTAATATTATTTAAAAAAAAGCATTTAAAGGCTTGCAATTGTTTTCATTTCTTAAGATTTCAAATTTTTGTTCCAAATAATTAGACAAATGTTTTGTTTTTTATTTGTTTTTATAACACATAGAAGTATTATTTTATTTTAGGTTTAAAAAGTAGTTTTAAGTATTTTAGTTTTTGATTTTTTCGAAAACATTTTTTTTTGTTGAAAATGTTTTCTTCTTTGCCATATAATAATAAGTAATAATGTATATATATGTACATATTTTATATATATAATTTTGTTGTTAGTGTAGTAAATGTACCGCGCTTTCATGAATTGGAATTTCTTCAAAATAAAGAAAAACTCTAGCTTACTCCTTAACAATTTAATTTCAAAACTTTACCTTTAAATCTAAAACTTTAAATCCAATAATATATCATCATGTATTGTATAATTATGTCAGTATGTATAAGTTTATATACATATTTAGGTATATAGTTTCAAATATCTAAATATTTTCATCTCTATATAGGTGTATTTTTTAATTATTTCTTTTCTTTTTTTTTTTTGGTTTGGTTTGTACAATATTTGTGCTTTACTTTCAACTCCAATTTTAATGGCTCTTGTTTATATACAACATCTGTTTAATATTTATTTTATTTTACTTCTATCATTTTTTTCACTTTAAATACATACTTATTTGCGTGTTTTATTTTTTTATTTATGCATAATTTTGGTTTTCTTTCAAATATAGTATTTTGTATAAGCCGTTTTAGAAAAATATGTGTTTCTTTCTCTTTGTTTTTTTATATTTTTTTTGTTGAATTTTTCTGTTAAAAAGTATTTTATTATTTTAGGAATTTACAGTTAAGTATCTCAGCTTTTTTCATAGGGACATTTTTTCTATATCGTTTTGCTTTTTACAATATTTTATGAATTGTATTTGTACCTAAATATTTATTAGTACTCTGGATTTGGTTTAACAATAAGCTCCATTTTTTTTTTATTTTTCCATAGAAAGATTTGCTTAGAAACCATGTTGAAAACCAATTTATTGTTTTTAGAATTTACTATACCCATTTAATATAGAGTAATCCTTCATAATCATTTGTGAATTAAGTCCATAGAGTAGTTATTTAAATAAAAGTAAAACAAAATCATAAAAATAATAAGTTAATCTAAGAAATAAATTATTAAAATAAGGTTTGATACGAACTGAATACAAGCTTGAATAATTCCAGATTAGCATATACAAGACTAATGGTTATCAAGGCATATTGTAGAGATTTTCAGAGAAAAAATTATTTTTTTTGCTGAACCTTGCATAAATGAGCATATTACGCATCTGGACAGTAGTTTCTTTAAAGAAAATATAGTTTTAATTTGTTGTAGACCCCATAGCGTATATTTTTTTTGCTTATTTAAACTTGCCCTGATGATTATTTTACTCATAATACAAAATCAAACACCATTTAAGGTTCATTATATAAATTGTTTGCAGATCTGACAAATATTGTTTAACAGCTGATTAAAAAGAGCATATAACGAAAATCATTAATAAAATAGCGAAGTTTTTTTAAATTAAAACAAGTAAGAGAGTTATATTCGGCTGTGCCGAATCTTATATACCCTTCACCAAATTATACTTCAAAATACAAATTTTAAATATTTTTAAGTAAAAAAAATTTATTTTTTTTTCCAAGTTGTTTTTTTTTATTTTTTTTTGAAAAATTTTTTTTTCGAATTCTTATTTTAATTTTTTTTTTTTAAATTTTAAATTTATTTTTTGGTGAAAAAAAAAATCGGGTTAAAAAATATTTTTCCGATTTTGACCCATTGTATGTCCAATTTACTATGGTCTTATATACGTCGTTGGAAAGGTATTTTCCTCAAATCTCAGCCATTTGTGGGCCGATTTTGCTTATTTTAAATATCAAACTTCTCTAAAGCATGTCTTACAGAATTATTGAAGATATACGAAGATATCTGAGGTCTTCAGAAAATTGATTTCAACAGACTGACAGACAGACAGACGGACATGGCTTAATCGACTCCGCTATCTATAAGGATCCAGAATATATATACTTTATAGGGTCGGTAAATTATATTGTGGAAATTACAACGGAATGACAATGTTATACATATATACCCTTCTCACGAAGGTGAAGGGTATAAAAAATGTTGATGAAAAAATTGTAGAAGAGAGGTGACAAAATCGACATAGTCGCGAAGATAAATATAAAAGCAATTTTTAGTAAAAAAAATTTTGGGGGAAAAAATGTTAATGAAAGAGGTTAAAAAATCGAGCAGTTGCGAAGACAAATATTAAAAGCAATTTTTGGTCAAAAAAAAAACGGTATATTTTTTAAATATTTCTATTTTGGTGAAAACAAAATTTTGGAAAAAAAAGTTGAGAAAATCGAGTTTATTTATATCTTAGCCATTTGTGGGCCGATTTTCTCGAAAATTTTGGTGAAAACAAAATTTTGGAAAAAAAAGTTAAGAAAATCGAGAGGTGTTTATTTATATCTTAGCCATTTGTGGGCCGATTTTAAATAGCAACATAAGTTGGGATATAGCGGATATATGGTTTACGCCTACCTCTCATACAAATGTTAAAATCTAAATTTTAATATGTATACCATACGACACCATAGTGGGGAGGGTATAGTAGGTTATTTTTGCTAATGTTTGTAATTTGCAAAAATATTGTACTAACATCCACCTCAGAGTATACCAATCTGACCAGGATCACTTTCTGAGTGTATTTAGCGCTGTCCGTCCGTCCGTCTGTCCATCCATGTAAACCTTTTAATCAAACTACAGCTCGAAATTTCAAAAATAATTCGACAAAATTTTGTACAAGCTTTTATATTGCCCCAAGGAAAAAGCTTGAATTTGGTTAGAATCGGTTCATTATTTCTCCTAGCCCCCATACGATTGCCCTATCTGAAAATAGTTAAACTCTCATAAATATCTTATTTATATAGATATCCAAATCAAATTCAGCACAAATAAGTTTTATATAAGCCGAACTCGCACCACCAAATTTTGTGACGAACCTAAACGTAAAAATATAAATCACCACAATCGCCACATTCAATTCGAATTTCGCAAACAATCGTAAATGTAAAAATTAATGAGAAATATATCTACAAATTCTATTTTAACATGTTTATTTAAGGTTTTTCTGATATTTTCAATAACTGTAAGATTTTCCTTAGTTTTTAATAATCCTAAAGATAATAATCATTCCAAATATGCCTAAGAATGAGACACGAGACGCTCTTTAGAGTATTTGACACTGACAGTTACTCAAAACAAAATATGATTTGATAATTTGCATCAAAACATTTTTAATGTAAAGCAGCGATTCCAACAAGGCTTTTCGAATGCTACACTTTAATGGTGTTACAGCAAGGCATGCGTCTAATTTTTATGCAAATTTGATTTTTTATTTTTAAGAATACAAAAATTATCTGATCTGACCCTAAGACTGAAGTAAACACTATAATATATCAATATCTAATATCGTATCCTTCAAATTATTTCTATCTCAGACTTAACGATAAATCTTTAGTAAATTGTCTATTTCGCCAAAGAAAATTCGAAGCTTATAATTAGATGTGTCGAAAAATTGCCGACTACAATGAACCATTTTGTGTGGGAACATCAATTTGTCCTGTTTGAACACCCTTTGTCAATGTTGTGTAACTGTCCACACTAGACAAAAGGTGGGTTCGTTAATGCAGCAAATTTGTGGATCACTTATGCAACGACCTGCAAACTTTTGCAACAGATAACTAAATAATGCTTTGTTGCAAAAATTTGCGGAATAACTGCCAACAATTTGCATTGAAAAACTTTTGACGTAAAGCAATGATGGCAAACATGCTTTTTCGAAATCTAAACTTTTAATTTGCAGCAGTGATGCAAAAGTACTGCATTTACGAACGCACCCAAATTTATGTGCGGACAAGAAACTGTTCGCTGCGTCAACAAATTGATGTCTTGTGAAGACAGGGGGTTGAGGCATGTTAATATCTAAAATTGTGTCTTTCAAAGTTCAGAGTTTACGATAAATCTTTTGTGATTTTTCTAATTCGCAAAAGATGCTAAAGAAATTCGAAGCTCAATGGTTAGATGTAAAGAAAAAACAATTAAGAAAGTAACCGACCAAATGAGCAAACACATTTTCTTTTACACTTCAATAATTTATTTTCATTAATGATTTTCGGATGTTGGCTTTATTTGGGAGCTACGACTAATTATGGACCGATCGCCATGAAATTAGATCGTGTGAAATTTATTTCTGTAGAATTGTATGTGGATACCAACATTTTTAAGAGAATTATGCTCGTTAAAGTGATTTTCGGAAGCTGGCCTTATATGGGAGCTATGGCTAATTATGGGCCGATCATCATAATATTAGGTGACATAACATTCGAATATACTATATTTAGAGAAACCTATATAAGATAAAGATTTATGGCCGATAAAGTCCTATTTGGGGAGGACATTGGTAAAATGTCAAAAGTGTTGTGAGCCAGCAAGAAATCAGAATAACTTAAATGAAAATAATATGTAAATTAAAAAAATCAACTAAATATTATTGTTATAACAAAATAGAAGAACAAAAACAAAAAAAAATTACCGAATAGAAATCATAGCAAATAAATAAAAACACAATAGATTTGGGTTCTTTTTTAATTATAAATAACAATCGTATATTTTTTTCTTTAAATAAGATTAATTGCATTTAAAATATTTTGTTGTTGTTGTTGTTTTTTTTTAATGTATAATAATGTTATGTAAACATATTAAAAGATCATTAAAACTTTGTTAAAATAAAATAATGGTGATAATAATAAAAGAAGTTCAGGGAAGTTCAGGCATGTGATTTTGCACAATAATTTTTTTTTTTTTGTATAATTTTTTTTTTATTATTATTTATGTATGTTGTATATGTAAAGTATTTTACTACTATTTAGTATTATTAATGTTTCTTTTTTTTTGCACGCAATAACAATTTTTAAGATCATTTTGAGTAAAATTGCAAAACAAATGTAAAATAAAAAAACAAGATCATTTATTTTGAAAGTAAAACTTAAATTCATAAATATCATATTAATAAAAAAACATAATTTTTTTTCATAAAAATATCACTTAAATTTAACAAGAAAGGGGTATAAGAATGGTATATAATAAACAAATTTAAAGATATATAATTTTGACAAAAAAAAAAATTAAAAATTATACTAATAGTAAAACAATAATAAAAATGGTATAAACAAAATAAGAAAATGGCCACTATCACGAATTTCATTCAAATCACGGGATAAATAATAACAAATGACAATTTAAATAACATTCTAACATGAGATTTTTTATATTTTTTTTTTTTAAATTTTTAACAAAATTTCCTTTATTAGGGAAAACGTAAAAATTGGCAATAAAGTGTTTTAAACAGAGACAAATCAGAATTTATTACAATTATAACAAATTATTAGGCACATTTTTCTATGAGTAGAAAGTTTATAATGGATTTTGGATTGATTTTGCCAGTTAAATTAAATTGGCTTTAAAAAATATATATTTGGTTAAAAATTGTTTGTTTCTCTTTTTATAATTGAATAAAATTCATAATAGTTGGTTGTGGATGTTATAAAATATTTCAGCAATTTGCCAAGTAAATGATAACATTTTTTTTTGTTTGTTTCTAAATTATATAAAATGTTAAATAAATGTTAATTTTAAAGTTTCAAATAGATTTGTGGTTTTGTATTGTATATTTTGTATGTGTTTTTTTTTAGATTTGAAATATATTCATACATTTTTGTAAAAGAATAATTTCGATTTCATTTGTAATATAATAATATTTTTATAAAAGAGCTCTTGTTTGTTTACAGAAGTATAGTTTAGTAATATTTTTTGTTAGGCTAATTTATTTTTCTCAGTGTACCATAGTTGCAATTATCATTCATTGTGTTTTGTTTGTTTACATTTACATTTTCATTTCAATTTCAAAAAGTGTTGGGGGGATATTTTTTCTAATTCAAGGATTTTATTATTAAATATACATATTCAGTGGTTGGAAATAAATTGTTCTATGTATTTTAAGATGGTTCATTTTTATTATTTAAGCTAATTATTATATGTATGATAAATATGTAGTATTTGTATGTTTTTATGTATATAAGTGGTTAAGATTATTTGTTGTATTGTATTTGTTTATACTTGTACACAGATAATGTATTTTTTTTGTATTTTATATTTTAAAAACTGTTATTTATTCTTTCTACATGTTTTATTATTATTTTGTTATTTGTTTGTTTTGTAATACTTATATTTTTGTTTTTATTTTATTATTTATTTCCATTTATAAAATTTACAATAAACTGTTTAAATGTCTGTTTTCTTCATGTTTATAATAAAATTGATCTAGTTTTTATTTTTTATTTATTTTAAGATTATTTCTTAAGATTTGTGTTGTTGGGATTATTTATTGTATTATTATAATATATTTTTGTTGGTTTTACTTAATGGCTATTTAATTTGAATTAACTCTGTTTTTTATATGCAAGATGCTCTTATGTAAATATATTTATATATTTTTTTTTGTATTTTTTTTAAAATATTTTTTTGTTTTAATACTTAAAACCTAAAGAAAAAATTGTCTAGAATCTTATAAAATAAATTCATAAAAATAATTAAAATATAATATATGCATGTAAATGGTGTAAACAAAATTAAACGTTTGATTAAAAATAAAAAACAAAAAAATTATATGTATATATAAAAAAAAAATTAAAAATAAATAAAAAAAACACACATTAATGTAGTAAATATTGAAGTAAATGTTATTACAGACAAACAATAAAACAATTAAACAACATTACACAATAATATTGTGTGAAATAATCATATGTTAATGAAAAATACATAGTAATTGTAATAACAACAACAATTTACAAATAATAATAATTATTATTGGCAACAATTTTAACCAAAAAAAAGCTGGTCAAATATTTTATGATATGTTTAAAGCAACATGATGTGTAAACAAATTCATAAATAAATAAAATAACTGCCACTATAATGCTGGTGTTTAAATTTGACATAAGAATTGCAAACAATGTCAGATTGTCAAATTTTTAAACGATGAACACTTGGACGTTGTAACAGTACAGGCAGTATTTCAAAAGGATTAATAAATGTCCAGTTATTGGGATTTGTAAGCGGTAATGTTTTACAAAAATTCAGATTGTGAAAAAATTCATAAATTCTGCATCTTTCTTAAAAGAAAAAATAAATATTTACATACATATGTAAGTACTTTTAATTAAGACCTCTAAAGAGTACAGAAATCTTGGTAGTCTTTTCCCATAAATTTTATTTAAATAACTTCAAAATCAGCAATTTTTAGTTTGTTATTTTGAGGGATAAATTCATGTTTTCGAATCTATAGCGAACGGCTCTCACTTGGTCAGTGACCCTTTCTCAGCAAGATTTTATCAACTCAATTAGTTGCAAGATCTCTCAAAATGTTAATAGGAATAAGTCATTTATCAGCAGCAGTATCAAGTCAGGAAAAAGCTAAACTTTTATAACAAATAATTATTTAATACAAAAAAGAACAAAAATAACACAGGTGGCATTGTGTACTTCAGTGTTTAGTGCAAATGGTCTTGCAAAATATCATAGTTTTACTTTGTAATCCGACTACAAAATACATAAGATTGCGTTGGTCACATCATTACGCCATGGCCCATGGTAATACTTAATATGTTTTAGTCATTTGCATTACCCTCTCTCTCATTCTCTTTATCAATATGGCGAAAATAAAATAATAGAGAAGAGAAAGTGTTTGAACAAAAGAAAATAAACAAAGAAAAACTGTTGTTTTTTAAGAGGTTGCCATATTTATGATGCTTTTTTGCATTACATTTGGTCAATTCACAAGGTCAGTCATAATGTCCTTCACGACTCGGCTTAACCGACTCTTATGCGTTCGACGCAGGTCACCGCTGCTGGGTTATTATAACACAATAAACATAGAATACAAAGTAGTATTATTTTCGGAAATTTTTTGCTTGAAAAGCATTTCAAACCATTGTGAAATATTAGAACAATATGACATGATAGGAGCACCGATTAGTACAGATATGCAACAAATGCTGAACGAGAGAAAAAATTACATCTTCAATGAATTTCTTTAATAAAATCCCGTTCTTGATTGTAGGAGTCTAAAATTTTGGGTAGTTCGATAAAACGTACAATAATCAATCAAAAAATGGATTTCGAATTTTTGTGTAGTTACGTCCGTTTGCATTTAAGGAGACGATATATTAAAAAACCTCAAGCTCGCCAAGTAAACAATTAAGTTTAGAAAATTATTGAGAATTCTTAGCTATTGGCAAGTAGTGATAAATGAGTTCTATGGGTATTTCAGCAAAAAGTTTTCGCAAAATATTAAGTTTGATCGCAATATAATGTTTGCCAAAGTTTATACAGCTTAAATATCGGTCTTAAGTACATAAAGTTCAAATTAAAAAAAAGAAACGTAAAATGAATTATTTATAAGTATATAATTAATATAAAAATTTCAATATTTATATTAAAAAAGATAAAAAAGAAAAGATTTTACTAATTTGTACTCAATTAAAAAATAATACTTAAATTAGAAAACAAAAGAAACGTTATTAATTTGAATTTGTTATTTAATTGGATTTAACAATGTAATAGTACCACTTGTTGTTGTGATGTTGCTATTGTTGATGTTGTAGCACTGATATTGCCACTTGTATCTAGAGTGTTGTCATTTAAAACAGGGGCAGGAGGAGAATTTAATAAAATATGTCTCGTGGTAGTGGTGGTGGTAGTTTGAGACTGATGATGTTGCTCTTCTAATTTACCTATTTGTTGTGTTGTTATCACTGTCATAGTGTTGGCCAAAAGTTGTTGTTGTTGCTGATGTTGTTGTTGTTGATAATGATTATTGTTATTGGACTTACTAAAAATATTTGGTGGTTTAACAATAACTGAAGTAGCTACAGCACCACACAACTTGGCAGCATTGCAGCACTTGTTGTTATTATTGTTGTTGTTGGTGGTGTTGCTGCAAAATGAGTTGGAGTTGTTGTTATTATTGGTTGTGTTGGTGGTGGGTATTGTATGCATATGTGTGGTCACTGCATTCACATTTGCATTTGTGTCTAAGAAATGTTTTGATTGTTTGCTGGGAAACGTCTTATTATTGTGATTGTTGTTGCTTGTGTTGGCATGACGTTTTGCTGTCGCTTTTGTAATTAATGTGGGAATATTTGCGCCATTTTCAAATGTTGCTGTTGACCGTTGTTGTTGTGGCAATGCTGCCATATTATTTATATTATTACTGTTTGAATTTGTGTTGTTATTATTACAACTACTATTACTACCATTATTATTATTGTTGCTGTTGTTGTTGTTAGTGAATGTTGTTGCTGTTGCTATTGTTGCTGCATTTGTTGTTGAGGGATGAATGTTTGTCGCCGCCGTTAGCAACGTTGGCAACATTACATTTTCAGTCATTATTGTCGTACTCGCACTCGTCGTAGTCGTCGTCATTGTCATCGTCGTTGTCGCCGCTGCCACTTTCGACGATTTGGGCCTTTTTCAGTCACCAAAACGACTGCAGGCCTTTTTCCACCTGCATTGAGTGCACCACATTTCGCGGCGATCCATGCCGTACACTTTGCGGCACTTTTTATTTTCGCCTCTTGTGCGACGATTCGGTGAGTTGGGTGTTTGTTTGTTGGCATGTTGCACAGCAACATGTTGTTGATGAACATGGCCGGTATTTGTTGTTGTTGTCGCCGATGCAGCTGACGTCGACGCAATAGCAGATCCCGAGCTAGTGGTAGAATTGGAGTTTGTATTGGGGGCAACCATTCTATGGCTGGCAGTGGCTGTTGTTGGCGATTGATGTAAACGATGTTGTTGTTGTTGTTGCTGCTGCTGCTGCTGAAGTTGCTGTTGGTGGTGATGGTGTTGATGCTGATGCGTAGAGGTGGTATCTTGATGGTGGACACCTCTTGAGTGTGTATAATTTGGTGTTATGGTAACAGTTGCCAGCTGTTGCAGCTGCTGCTGAGTTTGTTGATGTTGTTGGTGGCTGTTACTGTGATGTGTGGTTGTCACTGTAACATTTTGTTGCGACAATTGTTGTAGCACACTGTTGGCACTGCTGTTGTTATGATGTACGATTGTTGTTGCTGCTGCTGATGCTGCTGCTGGTACTGTATTATTGGGGCTGTTTGGTGCCGGACTACTGTAATTGTGATGTTGATGGACGTATGTTGGTGATGGATATGGCGCTGTAGATTGGGACGGACGTGGTGATGCCCGAGCATGTTTTATGAATGTTGTTGCTGTCGTTGGCTGTTGTTGTTGCTGCTGGTGATTATTCTGATGGTTATTTTGCTGCTGATTATTGCTGTGATAATTACTTGTGGTGCAAGCTTGATGATGGTGGTGATTGTTATTACTGTTAATATTTGAGGTGTTTGTAACGGATGTTGTAATCACTGTTGTGGCCTTGGCAGGTGGCCAAGTATAATTATGATGGGCTAATGGCGATGTTGGTATACAGCTGGTGTTATTGTTTTGCAGTTGTTGCAACTGTTGATTGCCGCCCACATAAATGGTGTGTGGTTGATGATTGTTGCTGCTGCTGCTATTGTTGTGATGTTTATTTTTACCATTAATTTGTTGTTGTAATTGTGCTGCCGCACGTCCTTGCCTAAATTTTATTTTGAGAAAGAAATAAAGAATATTTGGTTTTAATTACATTCATTTATTTTATTGGTTTTTGAAAAACTCACTTAAAATTCCCAACTAGTTGTCTTTGGTATTCAGGATCTTCGTGGGGCGGACGTGCCATGTCGCGGTGGCTAAGTGTAGGTGGTGATGTTGGACTAGGAGTTTTGCACTCATCGTCGTCATCTTCGACTTCTGTATAATAGAACTCCTCTTCATGGCTATCACTGTCATGACTGTCACTATCCAAGTGATCAGCCGTACGACGGGATTTCTTATAACTAAAATGGTAAAAAAGAGTCCAGTGTAAATATTTTTGCAAATTATTGAAGGGTTATCGAATTTGTTACAAGAAGCGTTTATTTCTTTGGCAGAATTTGTTTAAAAACTTAATAGTATACTATGTTCGTGATATGAAAGACTAAGAATTATTTCTTAATTTTCATTTAAGCTAATGAATAGAAAGAAAATGAGTATTCGCTTCGAATTAATTAATTCAATTTGAGCTTAAATCTCTAAAATCTTAATTCGGAATTAAACACTGTCAGCCATTCATTCCATAAATCCATTTCCAAAATCTAATACTTTAGCTTTATTCAAAGACTTTAATATAAATCGAATTCATTCATCGTTGAATTAATTCATTCATTAATTATTCAACCTTTGAACTATTAAATTTTTGTTAATTCTAGTCTAATACAGATTGGATTAAAATATTTTTTCTTCATTCATTGTTTAGCTTTTAATCATTTACAAAATGAATAGAAATATATGGTCTAAAACCTTTTTGTAATAGATTCTTTAGAATCTTTGTTAGTATTTTTGTAATAGAAATGAATTGTAAATTGTTAAAAATATTCAGGGCTATTTCTGTTCTCACTTTCACCATTCACCGTATTTTTGGAAGCATAATTACAATATTAAGGTTAAAAAAATCACATGCAAACATTTATAATTAGAAATGCTGAGGAAATTACATAAGATTTTTGTAATTATGCTTCCAAAAATATGGTGAATGGTGAAAGTGAGAACTGAAATATTGCGATAGTTTTTGAACAGTATTATCATTTCACTATCACTATAATCAACTTTGATGACTCGGTTTATTTAATGATGGTAATATATTAAATAACACTACCAATAATCCCCCTGTTCGTTTTAAAACGAAATCGTTACTTGGATTCGGTTAGTAGATTTTTTTAAAATAAAAACCGAGATAAATAAGTCTAACTCTAATATGAGCTCAATAAATTGCGAACATCGTTATTTCAAACATCTTTAGGAATATAAAAACATTAAAAACGTGTTAAAATATAAAAAAATATAAAGCATTAATTATAATAATACTAACAAATGATTTATAATATAAGATAATTTTTTGAAAATTTATATTTATGATACAATTGCACAATTTACAATCGGTGTCGTAGCATTGTAAGTTTTTTGTCATAAATATTTTTCAAACTAAATTTTTCGAAACAAAATATTAAAAAAAATTACGACATACAACGATACAACGCTACGACACCAATTGTGAATTGGGCAAATATATTTTTAAAAATCTATTTAATAGTACGAAAAAAAAAATAATTACATAATTATTTTAAATTACCTATTAGCTTAACTTTTAAAACCGTTTTATCATAAACTGCCTTACCACTAGCAAGAACCCAATAACCAGGGTTGTTTGTATGAGTCACACAACATCTCTGTTAAAAAAATACAACCTTGTGTTTGACAGCTACTCGCTATTTTTTATTACTAGTCGTTTGCGTTTTCTTGCATTTTACCAATTCGTTCGTTTCCCCAGTGTTTGTGTGTTCACTTTGCAAAATTTTGCAATTTTGTTAATAAAAAATAACTGTGCTGTTGAAGTAAACTACAGAATATAGTATTTAAAGTGTAATTTCCCAAACTACTATAAAAGTTACCACGAAAATATATAAATTATTTAAAAATAAACATTTGCGAAAAACGGGAAACGTGTTTTGTCATTGCAACAACAAAAGACAGCCAGCCACAGACAAACAAATTATTACCCAGTCAGCCAGTAACACAACCCCGCACAACACACACACTATCCAACTACCAAAATTTAACCAGGAAAAAATATAACAAAAGACAAAAAAAGTAAATTGTTGAGCAAAAAAAAGAACAAGCGCATTGTCTTGGGCAACGGAAAAGTATTGGAAAATAACAAAAACAATTTTTGATCGTCTAGAACAATCAATAATTCATTATTTATTTATATTACGCTTGAGTGAAGAAAGTAAAAGCGGAAAGAAAAATTGCCAAGCCAAAAAAAAAAAACACAAAAAGAACCTAACCCCTAAAAATATTCGATTAGGCCTAAAAAGCAAAGAACGAGTTTAATAAACACTCACAAATACAACCGCAAACAACATTAAACAACATTGAGACCAAACAATTAAATTGGCAAAAGTAAAAAAACGGAACGAAAACTGAAAGGAACAAATTGCATACTACATTCAAGTGAATAAAAGTCAATTACTAAATTTAAGTGCATCATTTAAAAAGGAAAAATTCTTTAAACCAGTTTACATTTTAAGAAAAATTAAGTTAAATAAAAAGCTAAAGATATGTCTGCTATTTCCTCGAATATTAGTATAGCGAACAGTACAGCATCTAACGCCGCCACCAACTCTTCTACGTCTTCTGCACTCACACTAAATAGCAGTTCAGCAGCTGTTGTGGCAAACAATGCCATTGTGCCTGTTACAAATGCATCCACAACAACAACCACACTGATCGGTTCACCGGCCACCAACAATTCTGGTCTCAGCTCTAGTGGTACTTGCACATTTAATAGTGTTTTAATTAGTGAAATTTCGGATGAATCTAAATTAGAATTTTGCCCTAAATACAAGGGCATTTCAGCATTATTGTGCAGTTATGATTCGCAAGGTGTACTTGTAAAAATTGCATTGGGTAAGTAAAGAAAAATGAAAAAAAAACAAACACACTCGCTGGTTCTCACACGCATCTGTACACACACATGTGCACACAAACACAGACTTAATTAATGAATGAAAACAAATGAAAAAAAAAATGGCAGGGATGCACATTTTTTTGTGTATTTTCTTTAAGGTTCATTTATATTGAATTTTGTTAGTTCTCATGGCAGGATTTTATTAAACAAAATGGATAGATTTGGTTTTTGGGTTGTTTTGTATCAGTTTTTAGTAAAATATGTAAAAAAATATCTTCCTATCGAGAGACTATTGTCAAAACCCTCTATCTTAGAAAATGCAGATTTTCAGGAGACCAACTGTTAGTTTCGCTAATTCATAAGGAATATTATCTTATTTTTGTTTGTGTATTTCCAGAATCCTCACCTACGAACGTACTAAAAGATTATTTGGTAACATCCGATACAGATGCTGCCCAAGTTGGCCGTCAAACGTTTGCCATATCATTTGGCAATGATAACTTTTTGTTGCGTTTTCCCTCTGAAAAAGGTAAGAAATAATTGTTTATCTAATTACTATAGTAAATTTTAATTCAATTCAATTCAAATTTTATTTAGAGCAACAAAGATTTCGCAAGTTGATTGATCATGTTAAACGTTTAAGGCCCAAATCAGTTTTCTCACAAAGAACTGAAGAGTCTTCGGCTTCACAATATTTCCAATTTTATGGCTATTTGTCGCAGCAACAAAACATGATGCAAGACTATGTCAGAACAAGCACCTATCAACGAGCCATTTTAGGCAATTCCATTGATTTTCATGTAGGTTTTATATTTATATTTATATAATTTTGATGATAAGTGGAATTTTATATTTAACAAACTGTTATATTATAGAACAAAGTTGTTTTGGATGTGGGTGCCGGTTCTGGTATTCTCTCATTTTTTGCCGTACAAGCTGGAGCCGCTAAAGTCTATGCTATTGAGGCCTCAAATATGGCTCAGTATGCCCAACAATTGGTGGAATCCAATCATGTGCAGGATAAAATATTTGTAATGCCCGGCAAAATAGAGGAAATTGATTTGCCCGAACATGTTGATGTCATTATATCAGAGCCCATGGGCTATATGTTGTACAACGAACGCATGTTGGAAACCTACTTACATGCCCGCAAATGGTTGAAGCCAAGTGGTAAAATGTTTCCCACCCATGGCGATTTGCATGTGGCGCCCTTTTCCGACGAGGCCCTCTATTCGGAACAATATAACAAGGCTAACTTTTGGTATCAATCGGCATTTCATGGTGTTGATCTAACCACATTGCACAAGGAGGGCATGAAGGAGTATTTCCGCCAACCCATTGTTGATACATTCGATATAAGAATCTGCATGGCTAAATCAGTAAGACATGTCTGTGATTTTCTACGAGACAATGAAAATGATTTGCATAATATTGGTAATTATTGGAAAGTGGAAGTGGCAAAAAGTTAAAAGTTTTTGAATGTTTTTTTTTTTATTTTAGATATTCCCCTGGAATTTCAAATTTTACAAACTGGCATTTGCCATGGCTTAGCTTTCTGGTTCGATGTTGAATTTTGCGGTTCCATACAACACGTTTGGCTGTCAACTTCCCCAACTGCACCTTTGACACACTGGTATCAGGTACGCTGTCTGTTACCCATGCCCATATTTATCAAACAAGGACAAACTTTGACTGGTCGCGTACTACTCGAAGCCAATAGACGCCAATCTTATGATGTCACCATTGATTTACACATTGAAGGCACTTTAATTTCCTCCAGCAATACATTAGATTTGAAAAATCCCTATTTCCGCTACACTGGTGCCCCCGTACAAGCTCCCCCTGGGACTTGTACACAAAGCCCCTCCGAACAGTACTGGTCTCAGTTAGATACCCAAGGCCAGCGTACAAGTGAGCATAGTTTTAATTTTAACAAATAGTTTTAAACATCCTTGAGCTTTTGTAAACAAACATTTTGTTTTGTTGTTTCTGTTTGATTTTAGCTGGTAATATGGTTAATGGCATGGCTGTTAATGGCCTGACTGATGTTACTATGGATATTTCACATACGCTTATGCATCCTCAGTCGTAAATTATAATATAAACTAGAAATTTAAAAAATAGAAAAACACAAACGAACACCCCGACCCCCTCATATATAATATCCTGCATTTTAAAATATGTACCAACAAACAAATCAACCACCTTTTTTTATATAGATGTTTTTTTTATAATTGTCTCTGAACCTTTTTTATTTCTATTAAGTTGTAAGTGTAAAACATTCTTTTTTTATTATTATTTTATTTTAATTTATTTTTTACAAATCTATATTTTTATACATATTTTTTTTTATACATATACTTAGAAAATTTGTATGTTGATTTCATATTTTATTTAACCAAAAGAAAAAAAACCCTAAAATCTTCCTTTTAAAAAACAAATCACAGAATTTAGTTTTAGTTAAATACATAAAGAAATGTTTGCTTAAGTTGATTTATTTTTAAATATTAATGTTTGTCATTTCATGCAAAACATAAAACTAAAACAACGTATCTAAAATAATTTTGTTTAAAAGTCTTTTGTAAAGTCTTCTTTTATATTATGTTGTCAGTAGAGT